>NC_035435.2:33251418-33551418 GCF_002127325.2 Helianthus annuus
TGAGGATAAACTGGTACTAAAAGCTCTTGTGTCCTTGGACGACCTCGGTATCTTACCAACACTATACTACATCCACGATGGGTGCACTTGCCCATATGTGTGTTTAGTTTTAGTAAATATCGTGTTTTATAAATTTAAAACTTGGCTAAAAAGTGTAAAAATGCTTAAAATATATACCTAAAATATAATAACACACTTAACGCACATCAAGTTTTTTGGCGCCGCTGCCGGGGACACAAGGATTTTAAGAAAGTTAGGAATCAACGGCCTAATCATTTTTTTTATTTTCTTTTTCTTTTTTTTTTTTTGATTTTCTTAAATTTTTCAGCTTCTGCAGAACTCAGCACGGGTCGTGCCCGCTGAACACGCCCCGTGCCCAATCTTTGGAACTTGCTATCCTGTTTTAAGTCAGACAGTAAGCTGAACAAGGGGCCGTGCCCACTCAACACGCCCCCGTGCCCAAGATTCAGTTACTGAAAACAGAACCGTAAGATCCCGACGGTTGGTAAATTCTGACACAAAAATGAGTGATGATGATTTTTTTTACTTTCGGCACTCTTATGGTACGTGGTGTCAATTATGTGGAGGCGGACATAAAAAATTAGAATGTTATTTTCTAAAATATAAGCCCCACTATATAGACCCATCGTTTCCCTATATCCTTAAGAGGGGCGAAAGTAAAAAAAATCCTTATCTCTCCCTCGAAGGCGCCCAACCAGATATTTTAGGAGAAATGCTTCTTGATGAACTATTTCAACTAGAAGATCTGATTCTTGATTCGTTAAAGGAACTTAGGATGGATTTTCTAAATTCATCTCAAGACAATAACCAAGAAGAAGTGTTGGGATCACATTCAAACAACCTCGTTGATCCCGATAATACCTTCGACTCTAGCAAAGACTTGGACGATAGTCGTCCCTGTGTCGATTGTGCCGTGAAGGACTCCCCATCGACTTCGTTCGATGCATACATAGACCTGAGCGATTCGGCATACACCTTCTTTAACGAGAGCCCGGAAAAGGGTTGGACTTGTCCACCTACATATAGCATAGGAATCACCCTCACCGACAACCTCTTGCATTCTCGTCTTAACCTAGGTAAATTAAGGTATCTTAGGCGCTTTGGGGTTGTTCCGTCCAGTAAGGAACCACCTGATCCGGATAAGTTCCTTAAAAACAATAGACAAACTTCATAAACAGCCCTTCCACACGGGGCCGTGTCCAGCCAACACGCCCCCGTGTCCACCAAAAGATTCCCTTCTGACTTTTACGTCAGAATACGGACAAACTGTGTCAGGATTCTACCTACACACGGGGCCGTGTCCAGTGCACTGTCGTTTTCTATAAATGCAGTCAAGAATTCTGCACATTTGGACCATCTAGGGACAGAGATTTGAAGGGATCTTCTCTCCTACCATCCTAGGTATGTTCTAAAAGAAGGTTCCAACAACCCTCTTGTCCTTTCCTCTTTTATCCATTTCCTTCTTCTTCATCTTTCTTCATAAACCTCCATTAAGCTTAAGGTTTCAAACTTTAATGAAGGGATTATTGAGTTTTGTTCAAGAAATCTGGTTAAAAACAAGTTTAACAACATTGTTTTAAGTTAATATTGCTAAAACAGGCTTCATAAGTTAGAAGAATAACTTAAAACCTCAAAATTTCTTGTTACAAAACTCTACAGAAAGATGACACGGGGCCGTGCTCAATGAGCATGGGGCCGTGTTCAAGATACTGTTTCATAAAAATAAACTGTTTTTGGTTTATTTTCGTAGAATGTCAAGTGAAAACAGTGGAACATCTTCCGCGCATTCAACAAACAGTAGAAGAGGAAGGAGGCCTTCCATTGAAGCTACCCTTGTACATTACGTCATGGCACTTCGGGAAGCTCTCGATGAAATGACTTCGGTTGAGGAAATCCTAATTGACCGTATAAACTATCTTACGGTGGGGCTGGAAAATAGTTTTCAAGAAATTAACCTGTTGCACCAAAGGTTAAACATTCTTGTAACACCTCCAATGGAACCCGTCCTCCCTCAAGAGGATTGGAACCTAGCACTTGGAGTCAACAACCCGACCGGATGGGATGACATTCTAGTGGAACCTCCCCTTGAATATCTACAAGAAGTCCCGGTGGAAGTCGCACCTCCTCAAACAGACGCTAACGAGCCCTCTTTTCTCCTCCCAAGGGAGATAGAGGAGTGGCTCGCCGACATATGAGGAGTCCATGTCCTGAAGAAGGAGTTCTATGAAGCCACAGCCAACCAAGACTATTAACTTCTTGGAAATTTTGCTAATTAAAATAACTTGTAGGCTAGAACTCCATGGTTTATGCTTCTTTTGCTTATTTATCTAACTTAGTAATTTTTAGGACTATGTAATCCTCTCTATGATTTTTAATGAATGAATGGTTTTAAGGTTTGGATGGTGTTATAAGAAATAAAACACACTCTGGATGGTGAAGGATAACAAGGGAAACAAGAAACATCGCCCCATGCACTAAAACAGAGCAATCCGACAACGATCTCCCATTACAGTAGGCTCAGCACGAGCCGTGTCCACCCAACACGGCCCCGTGCTGCACAATCTGCAGCAAATCGCCCAGTTCAGGTAACTGGACACGGGGTCGTGGTCACTGGACACGCCCCCGTGCCCAGGCTTCTGTTTCTTTTCTTAAAATTTTGTCACTGGCACCTGAACACGGGGCCGTGCCCGGTCCCCACGGGGCCGTGTCCAGACTGCCAGTAACATAAAATTTTGCTTTAGACACCATTTTACACATTCAATCAACCTAAAAACTTATTTTTTGGACACATTGAGGACAATGTGTAATTTAAGTGTGAGGGGGGGGGGGATGCTAAAACCTTGAATTTTGCAAGTCCTAATAACAAGCCTTACACAAAACTCTATTGGAACCACTAATCACCCCAAATTTTTTCCAAAAATTTTCATTTTGTTTTACTTGTCTAAGTTCAAGTTGGGAATTCAAGACTCAACAAGGTTATTTTTTTACAAATTTACAACCGATAGCGTCGTGATAAAAAGAACCAACATAATAAAATTATGAAAAGGCATGACAAACTTAGTTAAAATTTGATTATATACTTGATCACATAAAAAAAAACCTTTTCCCACAAAATGAGTTTTGAGCCTTTAACGAGCATTCAAATATATATATATCTTTACACTAAATGCTCATTTTTCGTTTCTTGTGTGAATAGCCGCTTGGTTCATACGACTCTAGAACTTGCTACAACAATACATTCCCGGTCCTTACCAACTTAAACCCGAGTAAGTAAATGATGGAAGCATTAGGACTAACCCTTTTTCATTCTATACCATTATTTTTCTTTTTTTTACCACCTACCCAAAATCCCCCAAGTTAACCCCTTTGAACCTAAACCTTTTCATTTCTTAACCCAAAACAACCCTTTTTACCCACCTAAACTTTTTTTTATTTATTTATTTTTTTAGTAACAACGTTCGGTTCTCTTATGACTTTTAAAAAAAATATTTATATTTCGATGAAGCTAAACAAACAAACAAAGTTTATCAAATCTCTTTATTTGAACAATCCATCGAAATGAAATAAAAATATGAAAAATAAAAAGTCATTCAAACCGACGTTTGTTACGCCTTTCGCCTTTTTTTACTAACCACTAACCCAACTACCCACCTTTAGCCCAAGCCAAAAAACCCATAAAGTCCTCTTGATATTTACAAAGGTATATAGTTAAAAAGGAGGAGGATTGATTGCTTGGCAAGCTTATGGTAGAAGTAAGTTCCATGCCGCTCTCGAGTGATTCACTAAAAATACACCTTCGGCCGAGTGTTGAGTGATCTCCCGTGAGGTATGTGAACTTGTATATAAATAAGATTTTAAAAAGGTACGTTGTGCCCAAATAAGTAATTTATCTTAAGTACTGTTCTTAATAAATCATGCCGAATAGGATTGTAAATAAATAAAAATAAAACCTCAATAAAGAATCTTGGAAATCCCGACACTCTATGACAAGCCCAAAAAACCTTCTCTTCTACCCATTCCATTTGGGAGTGAATAAAGCCACATTATAAAGAGTTTTGCTTGAGGACAAGCAAAGATTCAAGTGTGGGGGTATTTGATATGCGCAAAATGCAACATATAAATTATATCAAATGTGGCATAAAACTAACCCTTTTTAATACTAATGTTGGAAAAAGTGTGTTTTTGTCTTCCTTTTGTATTTTCAGGATTAAATGAGCTCAAATTTTCAAAAGAAGTAAAAAGACAGCAAAATCTAACATAAATACAAGAAAAGGAGCTAAAGTGGAATGCCCGACCCCTTAACAGCATCTTCCCAAGCAAAACCAAGAAAACAGAAGACTGAACACGCCCCGTGCTCAGCGAGCACGGGGCCGTGCCCAAGAAGCAGCAGAAAAGACAAACCTTTAGAAGCTTCTATTGCCCACCACGGGGCCGTGCCCAGTGGACACGGGGGCGTGGTCAGACTCCTGCTGGCGCATTTATTGTAATTGCGAATTACAATTAATGAGGAGAGAGACAAGGATGGACACGGGACCGTGCCTGAGCTTCTGTTCAGCCTATAAATAGGAGTGCTTGGAGACATTTCAACTCATCGCTTGGCACACCACCTCTCTCACACTTCACCCACCACCCACCACCACCATAACACCATCATCCACCGCCATCATCCATTGTCCATCATAGAGTGTGTGAGTCGTCTCGGGATCCAAGATTGATCGTAAGAGTTCTTGACAATCAAAGGCCATGTTTGCCTAAGTCTCTTACATCACTTGGTGAAGACAAGTGTTTAGTGTAATACTTTTTATTTTTAATCTTTTGCAATTTTTAATTGGTTTTGTATTAATGACTTTAATTACTAGTTTCTTATGTTGAAGGTGATTCTTCCTTATCGTTTGTCCGTGGTGTCTTGGCATTATTTTACTGTCTATATAAAATAAAAGATTTTCACCATTCATATCTCCACGGTCTATAATGGAGGTATGTTGGCTACCTGGTAGGTGGTTAAGGGAACGGTTTGGTAAGAGTCTTGCCATTGTTTAGCGTTTAGAGATCCTGCAAGGGACCTGGGTCAAATTTAGTAGGAACTCCATCAATACCCAAAGGTATTGGATGGCGGGGGTCCAAACTCTTTGATCCCCTCATAAGTTAACTACTATTAAAACTTTAACCCAGCTACTTAGGACCGTATCCCTGTTGACTCAGACTACTTAGCTGAGGGTAACGTCACCTTCAAAAGAGGGGCCTACCACATTATGCATTAATAACTTAATTAATTATCTTTCAATAATCCGACCCTTTAGGATTGTATCCTTGTTGACTCAAACTACTGGGTTGAGGGTAACGTCGCCTTCAAAAGAGGGGCCTACTACAATAACTAAGATAATCTCTTAAATAAGTGCAAAAGTGCGAAAATAATCAAAGGTTACACTAACACACGAGTTGGATCCAAGTGATTCATCTTGTCTATCTGTTTTTATTTTTATTTTTATTTTCAGCATTTTAGTTTTCTTAGTTTAAAAATCTTTTTCTAACATTTTGGTTTGATTAGACGTTGAGGATAAACCGGTACTAAAAGCTCTTGTGTCCTTGGACGACCTCGGTATTTTACCAACACTGTACTACATCCACGATGGGTGCACTTGCCCATATGTGTGTTTAGTGTTAATAAATATCGTGTTTTATAAATTTAAAACTTGGCTAAAAAGTGTAAAAGGGCTTAAAATATATACCTAAAATATAACACACTTCACGCACATCACCCGCTTACTTCCTTGATGCATAAAGACAAGCCTTTTGTTTGGGGAACTGAACAAGAGACTACCTTTCAAACTCTCAAGCATATGCTCTGCAATGCTCCCGTTCTCGCTTTACCCGACGGAAATGATGACTTCATTGTCTATTGCGATGCCTTGAACCTTAGTCTTAGTTGTGTTCTCATGCAACGGGACAAGGTTATTGCCTACGCATCTCGTCAGCTCAAGATCCATGAGAAGAACTATACAACCCACGACCTCGAGCTAGGCACAGTTATTTTTGCGTTGAAAATTTGGCGACAGTACCTTTACGGTACCAAGTGTACGGTCTTCACCGACCATAGGAGCCTACAGCACATCTTCAGCCAAAAAGAACTGAATATGCGCCAACGCCAATGGGTAGAACTTCTCAACGATTATGACTGTGAGATTCGTTATCAACCTAGCAAAGTAAATGTCGTTGCCGACGCCCTCAGCAGACGAAGCTATTTGCATAGTGTTCATAATGTTCACGCCCAGCATCATCTCGAAACCCTCATCCGTGACGCTCAGCATGCTTGTTTTACCGAACGCACCTTTAAGAAGGAAAGGATTTACCATAACGGCGAGTAGTTAGTGAATAAATCGAATAGGATATTCCATTATTTGGACCGAATTTGGATTCCCAAACGCACTAACTTGCGACAAATCCTGTTGGATGAAGTCCACAAGTCACGATATTCTATTCATCCTGGTGCCGACAAGATGTATCATGACCTTCGCCAACGGTACTAGTGGCTTGGAATGAAGAAGGATATCGCAACCTATGTTTCGAAGTGCCTGATTTGCTCGAAAGTCAAGGCCGAACAAAAAAGACCCTCTGGCTTGCTTGTGCAACCCGAGATCACGATGTGGAAAAGGGAAAGCATAGCCATGGACTTTATTACGAAACTCCCACGTACAACCTCAGGTCACGATAGCATCTGGGTTATCGTTGACCGTTTGACTAAATCTGCTCATTTCTCGCCGATACGAGAAGACTTTAAGGTATAAAAATTAGCCCGAATCTACACCGACAAGATCATCTATCGTCATGGGACGCCTCGTGACATCATCTCTGACCGTGATGGTCGGTTTACCTCGCGTCTTTGGGAAACGTTTCAATCTGCCCTCGGTACTACGCTCAATCTAAGTACCGCTTTCCATCCCCAAACCGACGGTCAGACTGAAAGAACGATTCGTACTCTTGAAGACATGCTTCGCTCGTGTGTCATAGATTTCGGTGGTAATTGGGACGCTCACTTACCTTTATTCGAATTCTCATACGATAACAGTTATCATTCTAGCATACAAATGGCACCATTTGAGGCATTATACGGGAGAAAATATCGATTGCCGATTGTGTGGCGTGAGATCAGAGATGCACAACTAACCGGTCCCGAGCTACTGCAAGAAAAGACTAACAAGATCCTCCAAATTCGAGAAAACCTGTTGAAAGCTCGGAGTCGTCATAAAAGTTACGCCGATAAACGATGCAAGCCCCTTGAATTTGACGTTGGCGATCACGTACTCCTAAAGGTATCACCTTAGAAGGGTGTGATCAGATTCGGCAAGAAAGGAAAGCTCGTGCCTCAATATGTTGGACCCTTTAAGATTCTGGAAAGGATCGGAAAAGTGGCCTACAGACTAAAACTACCGGAGGAACTTAGCAACGTCCACCCGACTTTCCATGTATCGAACCTCAAAAAGTGCCTAGCCGAGCAGGATTTACAAGTTCCACTAGAGGATCTCCAAGTGGACGAAACATTACACTTTGTGGAGAAGCCTGTCGAAATCATGGATCGAGAGACCAAGAAGCTCAGGCGCTCACGCATTCCCATTGTGAAGGTTCGCTGGGAAGGCAAACGAGGCGCATAGTTCACCTGGGAACACGAAAGTGACATGAAGGTGAAGTACCCGCAGTTGTTTGTTATGGCTAAAGCCTAATTTCGGGACGAAATTCCCTTAAGAGGGGGAGGCTGTAACACCCCGTGTTACGAAAGTCAAATTCAAAGTCAAGATTGAAGTTAAAGGAAGAAAAGATTGCTAATTGCGATCTGCCACTCCTTGCTTAATTACTGATTTGACTTCTTTGACTTGTAATCGAATCTTTTATTTAATCGCTTTAGTTGTATTATGTGGAGTATCTATTAATAATTGAGGTTTAATCGATGTTTATCGCATATTTTATGCTTTATCGCTAACCGCATCGCATCGCATTCGCGTCTTGATTGATAGATTCTGAATATTGTTTTACGTGTATGTGTTACTTATGTGTTACTTGTGCATGTTTACTTTATGTTTGTGGTGATTAGTTGAAACGCAATCGCAACTCTATCGCAACGCAACTTAATTGCAAACGCTAAACGCAAGTTATTTATGTTGATTGTATGTTAGATATAGTATTGGTGTGTTTATTATCGATCTATCACATTGCCTAATCAAAACTCATTCAAACGCATCACAAAACCCAACACGCGAAACGAAACGCCGAAACTCGACTCGTCGGACCACCGCGGTCGAATGGCCGAACGATCGAATGGCTATCCGATCGGATTGCCATCCGATCAAAGCACCATCCGATCGGTGGCCTATCCGACATCTTTGCACTTTCCCTTTTTGGCAACCCATAAATACTGTTCGTGCACGAATGTCTAAAGCCTGCGTCTTAGTCTTAGTTGTTCAATGTATAGGGTCTAGATGTGTTAATTATGAATGTATATGGGTTAATATGTAAATTTGGGGTTTGTAATGTTGATATTTCGCTTATATGGACATAGTGTCACATGAGCGAAATCCCAAGCTTATGATTTCGCTCATATGGACATGTCATATAAGCGAAACCTCATCCCCTATAAATAGTTGTGTTGTTTTCTCATTTTGTACGTTCATGTCTCTCGTGTAGCCGAACTGCTGCTCGTGTATTTTGTGAAGATCAATGAGAAAACTGTTTTAAAGTGAATCACTTCTGTTTCTACACCATTTCTGCTTTGATTCATGCCGATTTTGTATTTCCGCTGCATTTTCGGTAGGTGCTAGCTCTGATTGTCTCAAACGACTGTCAAATTGGTATCAGAGCCAGTTGTGAGCTAGTTGACCCGAATCAAAGCCTTTTTCTAGCACTTTTTGAGTTTCTGACCTTTCCGACGGACAACATGGACTGAGATTTGGACATGTAGTGTAAAACTATCTAATAACAAACCCTTGAGAAATTCAGACCTAAAATCAGCTTAAAAGTGACCTAAAATGGCTCGTGAATAGGTTTCGCTCATAGTGTCATACTAGGGGTTTCGCTCGTGTGGTTTCGCTCATAGAGTCATTTTTGAGGTTTCGCTCTTGGGTTTCGCTCTTGAGGTTTCGCTCATAGTGTCATTTTTGAGGTTTCGCTCTTAGGGTTTCGCTCATAGTGTCATGTTTGGGTTTCGCTCTAGGGGTTTCGCTCTTGGGGTTTCGCTCTTATAGACATTACATGATTTCGCTTTTCTGTCCTAAAGTGATTTCGCTCATTGTTACACTTAGTGTCTGGTTTCGCTTATACGACCTGTTTTACTGTAAAAGTCATGTTTTGAGCGTTTAGTCCATTTCGTACGTGATCAAGTGTTGGAAACTCAGTTTGTGTTAAAAGTTTTCGATAAAAACAACCTGTTAATCAAAAAGTTAAACATTTTTGGAAATTTGTCACTAAAAATGGAACATTTGGATTTTTATAACTTGTTTGCGGGGAGCGGCATGTCGGTTACGCAAAGTCCGGCAAGTATAGTACAGAACGTTAACATGGAGAATGAATTGGGGACGATGCAAAAGCCTCCGAAGCTTATGAGTTTGGATGAATACGCGGGTTGGTCAGGACGTTTCAAAAACTGGGTGCAAGCCAATCACTTCGAATGTTGGATGAAAATAGAGGAGAAGTATGTACCACCAGTTAACGGTATGGGATTGGTAAAGGGCATCGGGAGTTTGACAGAATCTGAACAGATTGACTTCAAGGCTGAAAAGAAGATGGTGAGCATTCTGCAACAGGCAATCAAGGAAGATATTCTCGTTTTACTGCAACATGAAGACAATTCTCAGTCGATGTGGCAAACTTTAAAGCTGAAATTCCAAGGCAGTGTATCAATGATTAAGAGCAAGAAAGCCTTAATCAAGAAGGAATTTGATATTTTTGCTGGGATTAAAGGCGAGACAACAAAGCAGTTAATCGAACGATACTGTCATCTTGTGGTTGAAATGAAGCGTTTGGATATTACAAAGACGAATGAAGAATGGGTTGATAAACTGTGTGATGCACTTTCGTATGATGAGTGGGGTACTTATCTAATGATACTGAAGAACAATTCTAATTTTGTGAATCTTAACCTCAGCTCATTCACCGAGAAGATTGAAGCCCACGAGCTGGAATTGCTGAAAATCAAGAAAATGAACTCAGCGAGTGTGCAGCAGGATGTATCGTTGTATTACAAAGGCAACCCTACAGTTTCAACCAATCAAAGCCCAAAAATACAGACAGGGTTCATTGCTGATAACACTTCAAGTGTTTCTTCAAACACTCCGCAATCTGGCAATTCTTCACCATTCGCGAACTTTGAACCGAATGTCAAAGCTCAGGAACAGCCTTCACCTCAAAGCTCAACAGGATCAAACCAACAGGCGTATGTTTCTGGGGTACAGTGCAATATTGCGGTAAACATAAAGAATGGAAACGAGATCACAGAAACAGCCGCAAAACAGCACATAGCACTGCTTGCTTCCGTTCTTGAGGCTTATGAGGGCTTAGTAGAAGGGAGGATCGGTAATCCTGACATGACGAAGGAGGATTACGACCAAATCGATCCCGAAGAGCTTGAATTGATCGACATCAAATGGTGCATGGCGAGTTTGGTGCGTAGGGCTCAACGTTTCATGGAAATTACAGGCCGGAACAGTCTATCAGGCCCCGATCAAAAGTTAGGGTTTGATAAGTCGATAGTTACATGCTTTAAATGTAAAGAACGCGGTCACTTCAAACGAGAATGTCCTAACCGTGAAGTAAACAATCATCAAAACCCGTTCTCCAACGACTACTACAGGCAAGCAATCTATCACTGACCGAATCAACAGCCAACTGTTCAGAGGCCACAGATTGAGAATAAACCGGAAAAGGTGCTGATCAAGAATCAAGACGATGAGAAGGTTGCTGCAGGTTTCAGCTGGGATAAATATATTCCCGGTAGCGATGGACAGGCAATGATGGCAGAAGTTGTTGAAATTTCTGAGATGGTGTCTGAACCGAAAACAGTTACTGAAGATGTTTCTGTAGTTGTTGAAGAGGTTTCTGCTGATAATGCGGTCAATATTGAGGAAATAGCTGCTGAAGTGTATTATTATCAGTCAGAGCAGGAGGTTTTAGGAAGTTTAATGAAATCTGTTTTGCTTCCTAACATTTTTGAATCTTTTGCAGGTTACTTTGAAGAACCAAGGACCGGATCATGCCCAAGATTTGAAGAGAAGAAAGAAGTCGTTGAAGAGTTGATTGACGTATCGAAAGAGATGACTGGAGATGTTTTGAAAGATATAGCTGGCAAAGCGCTTATGGGAAAACTCAAAGAGGTAGATTCAGAATCCGTGGAGTCAAAGTCTATCAGTAGTGTGTCTGTCAAACAAGAGGAATCTGGAGTTCAGGAGATCAAATCAGTCAAACTATCTGAGTCTGAGTCAAACAATGTCGGTAAAACTGATTGTGTAGAACAGATTGTTGAAAAGATTGTTTCAATCCCTAAAACACCGTGCAAACAGTGTTTAGAACCATGCACGGAGTGTCTTGAAAAAGACACCAAGTATCAGGAATTGAAACACCACGCTGATATAATTAAGTTTGACCTTGGCCAAGTGAAAGAGGCGTACGATACTCTTAAAAGGTCAATCAAGATGATACAAAAGGAAAGTGTTGAAAACGATAAAGCTACAAAATTGGCTAAAGCAACACTATTTGAAAAACAAAATGAAGTCAATTTTCATTTAGACACGATCGCATCGCTTAAAAAGGAACTCGAATTGGTTAAAATTGAAAACGATCGGATTGATAAAAAGTTAATGAGTTATGTGGTTTCATCATACGCTCTTGAATAAATTGTCCCTCAACAGCCACATGCTGTACCAGTCTTCAAGAGTGTTCCACCCCCAATGTGGAATCATTACACACAGAAATATCCAGATGGGGTGGAAGCAGCTTTGAATCTCAAACTGAGATCGATAGAAGATGATTTGCCTGAGACCATAGACGTCACATTTTCTCCATCTGATACCGACAACGAATCTTAGGTTATCAAAACTGTTGTCGATCTGGTGTTGGATGAGGAGAGTGAGAAATCTAAAAAGGCTCAATCTGAGAAGGTTGTTAGTGATTCTGAAGATGAAGGGAATTTCTTAGATCGATATGTACCGAAATCGGAAAAGAGCGCGAATGATGATCCGATTATGGTGGTATACACCATGATTGGAACAGACAAACTTTATTCCGATTCCGAGTACCCACTTCAGAATGTGAAGATCGAAAATGTCGAAAAAGTGTTTAAACTGGTTGAAATGAACATTAACGAAGTTAATAACAATGAATTCTTTTCGAAACCCAAAAAGTAGTTTGTTACTTCATGTCCCGCAAGTTCGGAAAAGAAAGAAGGGGTTGGGAAAGGTCAAAACAAGAAAAACAATCTTAAAAACAAAGGAAACGGGTTTGAAAAGAAAACGGCTAAACAGGTGTTTAAGCCGAAAGAGAAGATGAATGAAATTTTTGTCGCTGGTCCTAGTGTTGACGATGAGAAAGATTATATTTTCAATCAAAAAGCTATGGACGATTTCAATACAGCAAAGAAGTTGAAAGAAGAGTCAGTCAAATCTACTTTTGTCGAATATGACAAAAGGGTGTGCTACCGCTACAATGAGATCGGACACATGGCGAAACAGTGTCAGAAAGTGATTGAAAAACCTGTTGTTGTAAAACTGGTACAAAAACAAATGTTTCTAAACCAACTGTTCAAAAGTCAAACATTCAAAAACCTCGACCTAAATCTCCGACTGACACAAAGGGCAAAAAGCCGATGGTTTCTCCGATCCGCATTTTGAAAAGAGGGGAATCTTTGAAGTCGGAGGATAAGCCGAAATCGACTTTCGAGATTGGCGAATCCTGTAAGTCTCGAAAGACTTCAAAAATTTACCCTAAGACAAAAATTTTTGAAAATCAATCTTTGAAAAATGAATCAAATATTTTTAAAGATGACGTTGTTGAATTTGAAAATGAAGTTGATGAGTTTCTTGCTGAATTTCCACCGATAACTGACAAAGTTAAAACGATTGTGAAAGAAGAGGTTCCAAATGTCACATTTGATTTTCCGAAAACAAATGAGAAGTGTGATGTGGTGTTCGGAAGTGTGTCAGAAGTTAAGAAATCCTGGGCTTCATTGTTTGAATAAATTTGATTTGATGATTGCAGGGGCTGCCCAAGTCGATACTATCAAAGTGGATTATGGATAGTGGCGCTTCAAGGCATATAACTGGGACGCTTGCTCTGCTCTATGATGTCAAATCCATAAACGGAAGCTATGTTGGATTTGCTGGGAATCAAGGTGGAAGGATTGTTGGTCAAGGAACGCTGTCAAATGGCTAGATTTCGTTCGACAAAGTGAACTACATAGTAGAGTTAACCAACAATTTACTCAGTATCTCACAAATCTGTGATAAAGCGTTTAGTGTACACTTTACTAAAACTGAATGTGTTGTGTTGAAACCAGGGTTTAAAATCCCTGATGAGATGGTGCTGTTGCGAGCTACGCGGGAAAATGATCTTTATATACTTGATATGAGCGTCGCAACGCCAACATCTCATCAGAAACAGTGTTTTGTGTCTAAAACTAAAGCGACAGAAAAAGATTCGATAATGTGGCATCGAAAGATGGGCCACATTCATGTTCAAAAAATGAACTTTTTGGTACACAATGATTTGGTTGATGGTGTTAATCTGAAGAATTTTCACTTAAATGATGATTGTGTAGCGTGTAGGAAAGGAAAGCAGACTCGGAAGTCACACCCGTTGAAGATCATGAACACGATCAGGTTACCTCTTGAGAGATTGCACATGGATCTCTTCGGGCCTGTTAATGTAAAGAGCATCAGCGGAGACTTATATTGTCTGGTGCTGACTGATGACTTTACGAGATTTTCTTGGGTAGTGTGCTTGGAACGAAAAGATCAAACTTTTGAGTCATTGATGGTGCTTTTCAAGAAGATGGAAACGGTGTATAAACTGCCAATCCGGAGGATTCGGAGCGACAACGGAACGGAATTTAAGAACAACAAGATGTACGAGTTCTGCAATGAGAAGGGAATTCTTCATGAATTCAGTGCGTCGTACACACCACAGCAAAACGGCGTAGCTGAACGAAAGAATCGGGCCCTGATTGAAACAGCACGTACAATGTTAGCTGATTCCAAGCTACCAATCTTTTTCTGGAGTGAAGCAGAATCAGCAGCCTGTTACACATTGAATAGAGTTCTCACTGTGATGAAGTATAAAAAGACTTGCTTTGAGCTGCTGCACCGTTAAAAGCCGGATCTTGAGTTTTTGGAGCCGTTTGGGTCTCCTTGCACTTTTATTGATGAAAACGGTAAATTTGGCGCTAAATCTAATGAGGGTTTCTTTGTAGGTTATGCAAGCCCGCTGAAAAGGGTGTTCGTACCATGCCTAGGGAAGGTGATTCAAGTCCAGCACATGGATTGTCAGAAGCACACTCCATCGCCACAACTTCCCGGACAAAGATTCCTATTCGACTATGATAAGCTCTAGGAGTTGTTTCATCTGCCGGTCGAGCCGAGTGATGAGGAACTAGCTCTTATGTACCTGTATCAGCAAAATATGTCACCGGAGCAAGTGTCTAGACCTCTAGAAGTTTCTCAACCCACCGTGGGTACTCATGACAATGAAGCAGGACCGAGTGGAACAGCTCATGAACCACCAGAGGAACCAGCTCCATCTTTTGACGAATTTGATGACTCAGAAGCGGAACCCGCTCCAACTTTTGACGAGGATCCAACAGAAGCTGAGGATCAAACCGTTGATCTTGACATATCGAGCTTGGAATCGGAAGTGAATATGCCTGACAATGCTATGCCACGGACGTTGTCTTATCATCCCTCAGAACAGATTATTGGTGACCTGCAAAGTGGTGTCAAAACCCGACATCAAATAGATCGAGCTCTTACATGTTTCTATTCATCTATTGCTGATATGCAGAAAGAAGTCTCATTAAAATGTTTTATTTCGCAGATAGAGCCCAGAACCTACAAAGAGGCATTGACTGAGGATAGCTGGGTGAATGCAATGCAGGAGGAGCTGCAAACAGTTCGAAAAGCTGGGCGTCTGGAGACTTGTCGATCTGCCCAAGAATCAAAAGCTAATCAAGACGAAATGGGTTTTTAAGTGCAAACATGATGACAGAGGTGTCGTGGTGAGAAACAAAGCGTGACTTGTGGTTCAAGGCTTCAGTCAACAGGAAGGAATAGATTATGATGAAGTTTACGCACCGGTTGCCAGACTTGAGGCAATTCGGATATTTCTAGCCTTCGCGTCTTGGAAAGATTTTAAACTATACCAGCTTGACGTCAAATCTGCCTTCCTTTATGGACAAATCAGAGAAGAAGTGTATGTGGGGCAACCGCCGGGGTTCACAGATCCACTGCACAAAAACAAGGTGTATCTACTGGACAAAGCGCTGTACGGACTTCACCAGGCCCCAAGAGCCTGGTACGAGACGCTTTCTCAATACTTGTTGGACAACGGGTTCACAAGAGGAACAGTAGACAACACTTTGTTCACCAAGGAAGAGGCAGGCCACTTGTTGATCATGTAGATATATGTTGACGATATCATTTTTGGATCCACCATCGACGACCTGTGCAAAGAATTTGAAAAGGTGATGAAGAAGAAGTTTGAGATGAGCTCAATGGGGGAGATGAAGTTCTTCCTCGGGCTGCAGGTGGAGCAAATGCCCGACGGAATCTTCATTCACCAGACAAAGTATGTGAAGGATGTGTTCAACAAGTTTGATATGACAGATTGCAGTCCTGCATCAACCCCCCTTGCGCAAAATCATGGGATATGTCCAGAAGAGAATGGTGTGAAGATGGACGAGACATTGTACCGATCTATCACTGGCTCTCTAATGTATCTCACGGCTTCCCGTCCAGACATCATGTACCCGACGTGTCTCTGCGCCAGATATCAGTCAAATCCAAAGCAGTCACACCTGACCATAGTGAAACGTATTTTACGGTATTTGAAAGGCTGCCCAAGCATCGACTTGTCGTATCCTCGATCGGGTGACTTTACTTTATCTGGTTTTGTTAATTCTGACTTTGGGAGCTGCAAGCAAAACGCAAAGTCCACCACTACTGGGTGTCAGTTCTTCGGAACTCGACTCGTCACCTGGCAGTGCAAGAAACAAGCCGCAGTAGCGCTCTCTACATGCGAGGCTGAATACGTTTCAGCCTCCAGCTGTTGCTCGCAGATCCTTTGGATCCAATAGCAGATGCGAGACTTCGGTTTGCAATTCTTAGACACTCCTATCTATGTGGACAATGAAGCAGCGATTAACATTACTAAAAATCCGGTTCACCATTCGAAAATAAAGCATATTGAGATCCGTCACCACTTTATCCGTGATTGTCACGAGAAAAAGTTAATTCGGATTGAACACTTGCACACCGATGATCAGAAAGCCGATTTTTACACAAAACCTTTTGATAAAAAGAGATTTTATTATCTTTTGAGGTTAAACGGGATGAAAAATCTGCAATCTGGGAGGGTTATTGAATGTGAAGCCGAGTTGGGCGGCGATCTGACGTAAACCTTTGTCGTGTTGTCAATTTTATTTGTATAGTTTATTTTCTGCTTTTTGTTAAAAACAAAAACACAAAAAAAATATGTTTTAGTTTTAGGGGGAGAAATTCGCAGAAAAATACAAAAACATGATAAACTTCAAAAATCGAAAAACATTAGAAAAATTTCAAAAAGAGTTGTGTAGAATAGGGGAAATGATAGTACATCAGCTAGACGGACACAGTACGCTAAAGAATTGTAATGTATAAAATGCATTTAAGCAGTCTCGCTAAAGATGTGCCGGTAGGTTTTCGCAAAATCAGTAGATCAGTTTGGGATATAAACATAAAATTCACTTGCGTCTACGTGGGGAACACCTCCAGGATATATAGGTAACCCCTGAAATCCTGTTTGAAGGGTCCCGTATTCTGAGATACTAGGTCTTTATGCTTAGTGATATCTGGGGTATTATCCCGGGACTTCTGCTGTATGGAAATACTGACCTAGTCCCCGGATAATGCTTTACGCATTGCTTTACTTGTAAAGCCTCCCCTCAGCATAAAAAATGATGACGCATTGAAAAATGTTAATCATGTGCTGTCAAAAATGTTAAACATTTACTTGTAAAGCCTCCCCTCATCTCTCTGCGTATACGGAAGTATCGACCTGAGCTCTCACGGCCCTCGCATTTCACCCTATTACAGATATCATCTAGGTATACTCACCTGTAAGACTGAATACTGGGATCTGGATACGGGAGTATATACTGAGGTGGGACACATGTAGATGTTTAAGTCCTAAAACACTAATTCTGTATCCCGAACAGGTTGAAAGTTTTGTGAGAATTTAAGAGGACCAGTATATCGGCAATCTACGCAAATTGTTTAAATGCTTAAAATGAAATAACAGCTTAACGGTGCTTGTGTCTAGTCGGCAGCTGATATGATCCCCTAACACACTCATAAAAATATTGTGTGTACAGTTTTCAGTTTATTCAGTTAAAAATCCAAAAAGATTTTAGTTTCTCATTTTATTTTCGATAATTGACATTGGGAATCGGAAGATCAAAGCTTAGTGCAGATCATGTCAGTGTTTGATGAGGGCTGGGTAAGCTGGAGATGCTAAATAATGATTGGTACAGTGTTTGTCAGTTGAAAAGTGTTTGGAAGTTCAAAACGTTCAAAAGTTTATTCATTTGAACTATTTTTAGAATGAAATGATTGCGTTCTTCATAATTCGGTCAACCAAGGTCATTAACTTGGACTTGGTAGGCCAAGCAGTTGACCAAGGTCATTAACTTGGACTTGGTTGACTGGGTGTGTTGGTGTTTAATCAGAAAAAAGTCAAAAAGTAAAATTTTTGAAAACAACAATCTGATTTCGCTCATGTGTCACACCTAAAACAGGTTTCACTCATAGGTGCTTCATATGTGGTTTCGCTTGTATGACCCATAAGGTTTCGCTCATAAGGACCATTGGTCTTAAGAGCGAAATCACACCAACTATATAAGCCGGTGGATTTCGCTCATATGTCATTTCCACCCTTTCGCTCATAAGGTTTCTTTCTCTCCGGTGACTTGAAGCGAAACCCTAAAACCTTTGATTACAGGCGAAGTGCTGCCCAAATTTTTACAGATCTTGTTGATTATCATAGTTTACAATCATGGGCAAGGTTGTTTGATTTCCAATTTGACCTAAATCATGCTTATTCTGAACTGTCGGCACATGTTATTGAACAAAGCATAGATTTAGGCCTTCAACAGTTGAATCTGAACTTGAAAACACACATGTATTGTCGTTTTAGTGTAAAGATTGCATATTTGTGTGTGGATTGTTTCAAACCTGATGGTTGATGATGTTTATCGATGTCCAGGTGGTACAGACGTAGATCTAGGGTTCTTTTAAAGTCAAAAATGCAATTAAAACATATCCCTAGTCTCGGAATTAACATGTTAACAGATTAGTGGTTTCAATTTTGGGATTTGATGAGTTTTCTGAGTGTTCGATAGAGATTTTGCTCAAACGGTCATGTTAGATGGTTCCGCTCATATGTACATAATGTTATTTCACCCCAAGATGCATTGTGGGATTCCGCTCATAAGTACATCATGTGATTTCTCTTATTGTGTACATCAGTGGGTTTCGCTCTTAAGTTCATATGATGTGTTTTCGCTCTTATGTCAATTCTGATTTCGCTCATTATGCACTTAGGGTTTTCAATTGAAACTGTTTGTGATGAAAATTTTCAAAGTGTTTTGATTCAGTGTATGTGGTTGTGATGTGCAGGGATCCAGTGTTGTCTTTGATCCTCTTCACAACAGTTGTTGTGATTTGGATATTCAGAAAAATCCTGAGTTGGCAAAGTTTAGTGGCATATTGGAGTTCATGGGTCGTATTCCCATTCAGAAGGCATTGACTGATCAAAGACCACTGTACAAATCTCACATAGAACGCTTCTGGAAGAATGCTAGCTACGATGATCAGAACAAAGTTATTTCATCAATTGTTGAAGTGCATGGCAAGATGGAGAAGATTCTAGTCACTGAAGCGCTTATCCGTGAAGTTGTTAACTTTCCAGATGAAGCAGAATCGCCAACGAGATTTCCAGAAAGAATGGTGAAAGGCTGTATGCTAAGAATGGGTTATCAGGGAGCTTTGAATGTTGGGAACTATTTAAAGTCAAAGTTTCAGAAACCATACAAGTTCCTGATTCACTGTGTATTGATGTCTTTGAGCCATACGAAAGGAGGTTATGATGCTATGTGAGACTATCAAATGAATATGGTTACGGCGTTAGTGTTGAACAAAAAATACAATTTTTCACACATTGTATTCCATTATATGGCTGAGAATATCAAGACAGACAGCAAGAGTTGGATGTATCCGAGGTTTGTGCAGATGTTGATTGATCACGCTTATCCTTAGATTGACAAAAAACATAAAGAATGACTTATTGATACAATCTCATATGAGCAATGATACACATAAACAGCTTGTGAGATACCACCCGAATCACCCAGAACCGACAGTTGGTGCAGAATTCTTTGGTTTTATAAAAGATGCTAACTACGTTGACCCAGATCCAGTTGATCATCAGAACTGGAGAAATGAAGCTGAAATGAAAGAGGCAGTGTATGCTGAAGAGCTGAAGATTCTTAAAGATTTCAAAAACACCAAGAATGAGTGGTATGTGAAAGAAACTGGGAGAAGACGCAGAAAGGCCACTCCTATTGTTCAAAAGGTTGAGGGATCTTCTTCACAACCAAAGAAGAAGCAAAAGAAAGCTGCTAAAACGTCTTTGATCGATGAGCCTGAAGAAGATGAAACAGTGGTAGCTGCGGAGGAAGATCCGGTTAATGTTGAAGAACATTTGTTGTTCGATACTGAAGTGTTAGAGACAGGGCCAACAGTGGTTGCTGAAGTTGATCAAGTTGTGAATGTTGAAACTCAGAAAGAGAAAGATAAAGATGTTGATGACATTGAGGGAGATGATGTGGATAAAGACACTACAAGCTCCTCAAGTTTTTCAGATGAAGAAGTAGTAGATGAAACCGAACGTCGAAAAAGAATCCAAGATGAGATAGAAAAAGAGAAACAACTGAGGAAAAGAAAGAGACCGGAAAAGGATGATGATGATGTTTATGTGCCTTCTCCAGAACATGTCTCCGAATCACAATCTCCTCCAGGTGGTAAAAAGAAAGCTGGGGGTTGAAAGAAAGTAGTTTTTCCAAAGATTCGCAAACTCACACCAAAGATATCAAAACCGAAGATTGTGCTAAAGAAGAAACAAACCAAGGAAACTAGGAAACCACCTACACCACCACAATCACCAATTCAATCACCACCCCGACAACCTACACCACCACAACAATCTTCACCACCGAAACAACCAACTCCACCAAGACAACCATCACCTATTCATCATTCACCACTACATCATTCACCACCACAACAACAAACCCTTTACACATCACAAGAAATTTTCCAAATACCTCCACTCACCCAAGGTCAAATAACACCTGGTTCTGCGGGATACCGAAATTTTCCAAATGTTCCCTCGAATTTGAATGTGAGCCTTGATGATGTAGGAGATTTTGATTTCGCAAACACTTCACAAGTCAGGAATGTTGAAAAGAAGGTTTATGAAGTGATTGCTGAGAACAAGAAACTAGCCGCTGAAAACAAGAAAGTTATAGATCGTGAAAGAATTCTAGAAATGCGTGTGAAGAAGTTGGAGATTGATAATAAAGAGTTGGTTAAAAAGATTGATTCTGATCAGTCAGAGATTGACATCTTGAAGGTGAAAATTGTTGAGCTGGAAGAAGAAAAAGCTCGACGAGATGAGCAAAATGAGTACTTCAAGTTGAAGAACAAAGAACTTAAAGCAGCTAAAGCGTTAAGAGATCATGAGTTCTACATGTTGAATAAAGTAGTTGAAAGCATGCTTGGAACGTCTGTAGAGCAAAGGTTTGGAGAGCTGCAAGTTGAAGAGCTCAGAGCAGAACGTCAAGCTAAAATTGATGAGCAGATGAAAGAAAAGCGTAAAGGCGTTGAAGGAAGTTCTGCAGTGACAGAAAGATCGATTGTTCCTTCAATGGTAGTTGAAAATCCGGAGCCTATCTCTGTTGTTTCTAGTCTTTTTGAGGATTATACTCTTCTTGATGAGTTGATTGGAGATAGTGATGAAGAAGATGAAGAAGAGGAGGATGAAGAGGAAGATGTCAAAGATGAGAAAGTGTATTCGGCGAGCAGTCATGGTTCTGACGATGATGACGATGATGCTCAGGGTGGTACAGGATTGAAAGTTACTAAGGCTTCTACTAAGAAGAATGTTGATGATTTAATGAATGACTCTGTGAACGAAGAATCAGGGGGAGCTGATAGACAGGGGGAGTCAGGAGATGCACAGAATGTTCAACAAGCTCAGAAGTTGATTCTGAGATTGGATACTTATCGTGAAGAAGGAGAGCATTTCCATACTTACACGTTGGAAGCAATTAAGGAAATGACTCGCATGGTAAATCCTGACTTTAAGTTTGATTTTGAAGAAGAAATGAACACCGAGTTTGAAGAGGAGTTGAATGCCTTTGACATAAATCAGCAGACTGAGTATGAGTATCGATATGTTGAAGAGACTGACTTGTATGATAGAGTTGAAGTCGAAGACTGGACAGATGATGAAAGCGTTAATGAAGATACTTCACAGTTGCCAACGTTGATGGAATTCTTTACTGAGGAGAATCGTGATGAGTTGCGAAGAAAAGTTGCTGAAATTTTGAAAGATAAAAACTTTGATGGCACTCAAAAAGATATGGAAAAGGAAGAACGAAAGAAATGGTTCAAAGAAAGTCACGGGAGGAAGTTCAAACGACCTTTGAAGTATTATCAACGTGATCGAAGCGTATCTCTCGGTGACATTATTAGCTAGGGTTTTCTGCCTCAAGTTAATGCGTATGCGATTAGGAGGGAATGCAGAGTTCAGTACTTTGGAAAGTTACATGATATTATGTCACTTCCATGGTGGGATGTGGATGAATTGTCAAAGGTTAGAACTTTGGGATATAATGTCAGGAAAAACGACATTGCTATGTGGGGTTTGATAAAATTCGAGGCTTTGAGAGACTTCAAACACTGGAAGCCACACTATCCGAATAGAGTTACAAGAAGAGATCCAGTGACAGGTGTTGAAGAGACGATTCTGAATGTGAAAAAGCCAAAAACGATGAAGACTATAGTTGCATTACTACTGAAGCAGTGATTACTTACAGAGCAGGTGGAGAATTGAGAGAGATTCATGTTTATGATCCTATGTGGCTTGTGAATTGCTCTGCAAAGGATATCGAGTGTCTGTTTATTAACAAAATCCACTATCAGCAAGAAGACAGAGAGCAGGCCATGCAATTTCAGCGAGTTGCAACCCTTTGCTTTCAGAAAAGTATCAACTCTGAAAGTAAATGGAAGTCTTCATGGTGGTCGCTCGAGGAAAAAGTCAAGAGAAAAGCTGCTCGTGAACGTCAAAAGCTTGACGAGAACAGAGGCAAATGGATGCACATTCAAGCTGAAGAGGATAAGAAGAGAAAGAAAGAGAATGACATGATAAGGAACGCGCTTAGGAGGAAGCCTAATCAGCATGAACAAAAGTTCAAGTCGTTGTGAAGACCCAAAGACCAAGACTGAAGACTGCGGCTGTATCCAAGGGGGAGTTTGTTGGTGCACGAATGTCTAAAGTCTGCGTCTTAGTCTTAGTTGTTCAATGTATAGGGTCTAGATGTGTTAATTATGAATGTATAGGGGTTAATATGTAAATTTGGTGCTTGTAATGTTGATATTTCGCTTATATGGACATAGTGTCACATGAGCGAAATCCCAAGCTTATGATTTCGCTCATATGGACATGTCATAAAAGCAAAACCTCATCCCCTATAAATAGTTGTGTTGTTTTCTCATTTTGTACATTCATGTCTCCCGTGTAGCCGAACTGCTGCTCGTGTATTTTGTGAAGATCAATGAGAAAACTGTTTTAAAGTGAATCACTTCTGTTTCTACACCATTTCTGCTTTGATTCATGCCGATTTTGTATTTCCGCTGCATTTTCGGTAGGTGCTAGCTCTGATTGTCTCAAACGACTGTCAAATACGGTCCTACAAGTACCCCTCCTGTCACATCACTTGATGTGACAACTTCCTCATTCGACCAGCAGCGTTCCAAGCCTTCTTTCTCTCGATTTCTCGCGATTCTTGTAAGTTTTCAACCTAAATCTTGTACTTCTATGATCTACACACACTTCTTCATCATTTTCACCTTTGAATCTTAACTTTTAACTGTGAAATCAGTGGATTTGAGGTGTCCTAGGATGATGTCATCATGGAGTTCTTATGAACTTCAAGTTTTGGCCTCATTCCACCAAGAACAACCCAGATCTGAAGGATTTCCACATGATTAAACAATGTTTTCGCATAGATCTACACATATTCATGGTTAAAAGGAATGAAAGATGATTTTCTAACTTTCTTTCAACTCTTTTACACTCAATGCACTCAAAACCGATAGAATCAGAGCTAATTCAGGCCTTCTACTCTTCTCTAGTGATATGTCGGTTTGAGATCTGGATCCTATCAACGAGACAGCCGATTTCGGGATAAACATGAACAACCGTCAAGGAACAGTCAACTGATCGGATTGGAGTGATTCCTGTTCGATTGAACGACTTCGGACTTGACGAGGTTCCGTTGTTTAGCACGCTGTCATACCGTCTCGATTAAGTGCAAGAACTTTTCAAACTTAACGAACCTTCAAGTTGCAAAATGATCAGGTTCGCGGGATGGATTGCCGTCCGATCAGATTGCCATCTGATCGGATTGCCATCCGATCGAACCGAAATCCGATCAGATTGCAACATAGACTTCAACACTTAAACAATTTTCAAAATGATCAATGCATAGTTAGTTCTAACGGATTGCCATCCGATCGGTAGACCATCCGATCGAGTGACAATCCTGCTGTGAACTTGTTCTCCAAGGGAATATCTCGCCGAACGGATCGCCATCCGATCGAACTACCGTTTGATCGAATGACCTGAAAGGTAGAGATACTTCTCTGTTCTCAAAATGCTACAACGAAAACTTCAAAGCCATCATACATAAACACATCCTTACCAAAAGAATGTCAATCCAATCGAATGGCCATCCTATCGGATGACCATCCAAACGGATTGACATCCGATCGAACGGTCAACCGATCAGATAGCCATCCGATCGGATTACCATCCAACACTTAATCACTTTTCACTGTTTAACGCGCCGCTCATCGTTTATGCTATCGTTAACTGTTCAGGCTAATCTCTCAGCGCTCCCTTCAATCCAAGACAATGTTTATTAACTTAAACGCTATCTGTGAGTATACTCGAACCCTTTTTGCTTTACGCACTTTTGGGTGTTACATACGTTACTTATTCTAAATCACAATCGACACACAACGCAAACACCATTTATACGCTGACCGTTATTGCATGCTACGTGTTATACGATGAATGCTTGCATGTTATGTTAACACAGTGATTGTTGTCTGACACATTAGCAACGATAGTACTATAGTTTAGACTCAGCACCTGTCGTGGACAGGGGTTGTTAAGGGCTTTACTTCACGTGTCCCAGTGGGGATATGTGTTGCGCATTCTATAACTCACAGTCACGTCTGTGCATATTTCTCTGTCGATAACCTACTTGCCTTCACTTTGTACATGTTACATGCTGGTTATGCGTAAACGATTTCGAACTCTATTATTACTATTAAACTTGTATGCTCACCTTTACACTATGTGTATTGACCTCTATTTTAACGTATGTGACAGGTGCCTAGGATGCTGTGCTTTACCTGCTTTTGTGGAACCGAGTAGGATGGAGTCTAGAAACAAAGACAATTTATTTACTTATTTAAATCTGAGTTGTCGGAACATGTTTTGTTTTGAGGATATCTATATCTGTAATAATTTAATTGCTTGGTAGGTTATGGTATGGGACATAATATAAACTATCCGGTAATTTATTTGTTATGGAATTTCTCTTGACAATCTATTTCGCTCAGTGTCGCGCCACGATGTTTCCGTCATCGGTTGGGGTGTGACAAGTTATTCAACCGATCTAACTCATGTTTCAAAACAACTTCAGAAAAAACCAAAAGTAAAGTTGTTAGTAATATACCATCGGATTAACTCAATCTCCACATTCCCTTAAACTGATTCTAAATTTCAAATCCCTAGCCATAATACAATCTTTGTGTTATTCATCTCTTTTGTGAGAACAACATCACAATCTTAATTCAACAGCAAACCTAATTATGCACAAAAGCAAAATGAAGGTATATATCTATAACATTTAACAATCTCAATAATGAAAACAAACACACAACACGAAATCATTGAATTCAGCTATTACAAAATTGTAACTCCAAATCAGATGTAACAACTTAACAAATGAAAGTAGAGGATTTGAAATTACTTTTGTTCAAAATAGAGGATTATCATTCATCTAGTAGTAAATTTTATATTCCATACACAATTGGTAGTAATATAAGTTGAATCAAAATCAAATTAGCAGTACTGAGTAACTATTCGTTGGCAGTATATTCGATTACAAGGGAGATAACAATATTATTCAACTGTGTCTGATGCTAAAAGAACATATAAATGTAGATTTATACTACTTAACCTCAAATAAAAGAAACCTGAACCAAGATATAGAGAGACCCGGTGCGCGCAGCAAGCGGAGGGAAATTGAAGAGCGGTGGAACCAGCACTATGGGCGGCGGAGGTCCGACGGCTGATGACAATAAGCCTCCCATTTTCTGACGCTAGTTGTTGTTCTCTAGAGAGTTTGATTTAGGGCTTCTGAATAGCATTGTTGGTGATTTGGGGAAAAGATGGAGATTATTGTGAAGTTCTGAAGTTGTGAAATCTGAACCCTAGATCGAGTAGATGGAGTTTATTGTGAAGCCATGATGTTCTTCTTCATTGATTCAAGGGTGAATAGAGAGAGAATTAGAGAGCAAATTTGGATCTCGGTCATAGGGAATTTGTGAGAGAGAGATATATATAAGTTTGAAATTTGAAATGTGTCTGATTAGGATTCAAATTTTGAAATGGAGACTAACATGCATTAAATGCTAAATACGTATCCCCATAATCTTTTAAATTTCAAAACACCCTCCATTATTAAGATTAATATTAACATAAATATATTAAATATAAAATTAAAAATATAAGATTAATGATGCAATAATGGCATAAGATTGACATTGTTGGATAGCCTATATGATTGCCACGTAAGCATTGGGATGTCAGCAACTAATCTCCTTTAATAGATAGTAAAGATTTAGATTTAGATTAGATATGTATGTAAATTTTGATGGATCTGAAATTGATCGATTCTTGCTCCTTAGAATCTTTAATGTGACGTTTATACATTATAGCCAACTTACACGAATACTGTAATAGATAAAGAGGTTAACCATGAATCGTTAATACTTAATAAAATTATATTATGCTAAAATCTCCGTTGCTAGAAATCAACTTAATAAACGAATCAGACATCACAAATTTCAAATTCAACTTAATCTATAACATAATGATGTTATTTTTTTAAACGGTGAACTTCATGTATAAGGTTATCACTCTCCCTAAATCGAAGAGCCCCATTTTGCCTCACTCTAGCCAGACTATGTTGTCTTAACTGGGCCCATGTTGACTTCAGAGTTTGGCTTTTTTGGGCGTTCCCCCGGGAAACCATACCGCCAGCTCCAACTTACAGTCATTGAGTCACCACACGAGCAGAACTCTCTGGCTTAACACACGGTGGAACGAAAACCCGATTGGGCTCGGGAATCGAACTGACAACCTCAAACAAGGCCTAGTTCAAATCCTTCAATGTCTATATCCACCACATATGATATAAGTGAGAATTAAACTTAAGTCTCTATTGAAAAACTCAAACCTTCTACTACTAGGCCACAATTAGGGGATAACATATAGTTACAAGCAAGGGGAAGATTTATTAGAATATTACATTTCCTTGTTATGTTTTGGGTTATGTCCTACTCTAGTATAAATATTTAACTCCTTCGAACCTTTTGGCCACCCATCATGTTTTTTGAACTACATTTATATGATAGCTCATTTTCTGGTGCAATATTATTATTTACACGCTTTAGCATAAAAATAAGTTTATTGTATAATATTCACATTAATCTCAAACTATAATTAGAGTGGATTCTAGATTGATAGTAGCCGACGTAATTAGCCTAGGATTGCTATGTGTATCTTCTTGTAATATTTACTTATTTAGCACCTATATACGGTCTACTTTCTTTTTTTTTAACGACCAACGAATCCTTCAAATGAGTTACTGGCGAAATTCATCACATCGGGATACACTTGCTTCCGAACCGGGGAAAACCCTCACCTAGGGCCGAAGCCCGTGAACACTCGTCCGAAGGCACGACAGCGTGCTGAGGTAAAACCCGCTCAGTTCAAGGATCGAACTAGCGATCTCCACCTATTCGCCTAGTCTCCCATCATCACCAGGTGCCGCAGAAAATAATGTGGAGCGCAGGATTCGAACTTGGGTCCCTTAGAACATCAAGTCTCACTCTTACCACTTCATCACCACCTCATTGGCATACGGTCTACTGTGTTGTTAGGTGTCTTGTAAAGTTTGGCTTAGTTTGTTAATACTGTAAAGTGGAAGGGTCAAAAGCGTATATGTTTCAACAAACAATTAAGTTAGTTGTTAAATCCTATTTATATGCTGTTAGATAGGGATGTGCTTGGGTCGGTTTAGGTCAGTTTTGACCAAAAACCATAACCATAACCGATTGGTTATGGTTATTCAGTTTTAATGGTTATAGTGAGTCGGTTATGGATGGTTAACCGTGTGTTTAGCTTAGCTAAAAATAACTTAATTTTGTTAACATAGAATAAATTGTTATTTCATATTTGTATATATTAGTAGATCACATAGTATTAAAAAATAAATATAATCTATAATATTAATACCTCGAATATTCAAATAAAGTGATATGATACAATCCTTAAATTCAAATAAACATTTAACCAAAACCACAAAATGATATGAAAAACCAATAAGTACTAAAAATCTTTAGTCAAAAACATCAAATATTAAAAATACGGTGAAAAGTCCTAAATCCTACAAAGATTTATTACATGTCGGTTCGATTCGGTTATGGTGGGTATGAAAAAAAAAGATAACCATAACCGACCCGCTACATTCGGTTTTCAAAAAAAAAAAAACATTAACTGACCCGCCCGTTTTTTATTTGGTTTGGTTTTTTCGGTTAGGTTTTGTCGGTTAATTCGGTTATGGTTCGGTTAATTCGGTTTTTTGCACACCTCTACTGTTAGATTGTCATGTTAAAGTGTTCCAAGCGCTCCAGTCAGCTTTTGGGTATTATGTAACATTATCTTATAACGGGTGTAGTGGTATAATACCCCTGCAATTATTACTCATTATTATTTTTTATTTTTTTTTAATTAAAACTAATGTTTAAAATGGCTCTAGTGACATGATTGACCAAAAGAATCTCACCAGGAGTTTGATTTGGAACACCCCAAGCAAAATTTTGAAGAAAAACGCTCCTGGGGCGATAGAGGGGCATTATGGGGCATTTTTTTTTTTGGGAAAAACGCTAAAAAACACCTCATTACGGTTGATCTTACAAGTTTTTCATTTGATGCTCAGTGTTTTTCTTTAAATAGATTTATTTCTTTTTAATATTTTATAAGATCCATATGAAACCAAATATCCCCCAAAATGCCGAAAACTTTTTGTTGTCCGAAGTAGAGATGAAAAACAGTGACGGATCTAGGATTCCGACCAAGCGGTAACGTTTTATAAATAAGCGGTAACGAAATCGAAAAAACGTCAAATTTTTCCAAAATTTACACTAATTTTTCCAAATTTTTTCCGACCAAGGGGTAGCGGACGCCACCCCTTAACTACCTATAGGTCCGCCCCTGATGAACGTTGGCCCAGGACGACCCGACATTGAGTGGGCATCTTTTAGTCCCTTCATTGTGCTAAATGTTTATGCATGTGATTTACGAGTGAAAACAAACCAGATATGTAAATCTGAAAGTAGAAACATTAGCAATGGATGATGAGACTTTCAACTATCAGATTGGATATAATGAGCTTTAAAAATCTTCACACTTCACAGGTATAAGACGAGCATGGAATTAGGCGACACCCAATTACTTGAAACAAACATACGCGTTGATTCAAACCACACCGTACACGTTCTCTTTTTTACTGTCTTTGAGGTGTAGAGTAATAAAATAATTCAGTGACTTTTCAGTTTCCTTGGTTAATTAAACTATCTAAAATGTGGAATAGTAAGAAATGTATTAGGAATTATAACATGCAATTGTTAACAAACTAACAGTTATACCCAATATCTAATGGGTAATAGTTAATTGGATATCCAGTGTGTATGAGACCATGTATAAGACATAGTGTTGTGATTAAGTATGAGACATGTAATTAATATTCATTAATATCGTTGAAAAGTATATGTTTTTAAAGGTTTCCAAATGGAAGCCTATTAGGTGGTGTATATGTTATTGTTTAAAATCAAATACAAAGTCTCCTAAAAATAAAAAGTTGAACAAAGGGTATCAAACGTACTTCGGTTGACCTTATTAAAGCGGTATTGGAACCGTCTTATCTAACTCTACGATGCGAGATTTTAGGTTTTCACTTTTGAATTTATATGTTGTAGATTGTGAATTTTTATCTGTTATCATTGTAGCTTTTATTTATCATTATGTTTTTTATTTATCATTGTGTTGTTCTATATTTGCGTAATTGTGTCTTTTTTACGACTCGTGTCTTTTTTCATCGACATTGTGTTATATTTTTCGGCATTGTGTTATATTTTGTTCGACATTATATCATCTTGTGTGATCTTTTATGTATTTATACACTTTTTATTTTTAGGAGCATTTGTAAATGTTTCATATAAATTATTCATATTTATACACAAAATGATATTTAATAAAAAACTTAAAGGAGTACCGAGTCCATATCATTTTTATCCTTGGTCATACATGACGAATGCCAAAACCTCTCTTTCCTTTCATTGAGGTCGTACATGACGAATGCCAAAATCCCTCTTTCCTTTCATTGAGAGAGCTAGGTAGTGTTTGGTATGCAGGAATGAGAGGTGTAATGGAATGAGTGATTATGAGGGAATAAAGAAAAGAGTGTTTGGTTGGTCAATGGAATGGAATCACCCATTCCAAAAGACATTTCATTCCCTCAAAATCATTCCTTCCAACCCCCTTGTTTTTTTTCCATTCCATCTCCTCTTGCACCATTCATCAACAACACCACAACCCACGACCTTCGCCACAACCCACCACCACCACCACCAACGCCATCGCCACCACCCGCCACCACCTCACCCCGACAGCCACCGCCGCCGCCCACTTGCCACCGTTATCACCCACAGTTGCGACCAACCGCCAACGCCACTCGCCGTCGCCGCCCACCACCATCATCGACGCCACCATCACCAACCGCCACCTTTGCTGCCACCCACCACCAACAGCCACCTTGTCGCCACCACCACTCGTCGTCACCGTCGCACCGCCATTCGCCACCACCACCACCACCCATCGTCACCGCCGACACCTACCACCGCCACCTATAACCACCCACAATCACTACCACCGACGACCACCACCACTCATCGCTAATTTTATTACTCCGTTTTTCTTGCCCAACGAACAATACACAATAATAATTCATTCCATTCACATGGTAACCAAATAAGACATGGAATGGTAATGATCCATTGCATTCCCTCATCCATTCCATTACCTCGTCCATTCCATTCCTTCGTCCATTCCATTACCCCATACCAAACAGACCCCTAGACTTATTAAATTTATTTTTTATTCACTAAACAAGGGGTGTTCATAAATCGATTCGAATCTAAAAATTTTAAATTTAAATTTAATTCAATTCGTTTATCAATAGTTCGTTTCGATTCTCAATAATTCAAATTAGATTCAATTCAAGTCCAGTAAATCGAATACAAAATTATAATCTTAAATTTGATTCGAAATTCAAATTATACATATTTATTTATTGTATTTATATATCATGCACACATACATGTTAATTTAGGCTCTAGTATAAATTAACTATAAATTTATTCTAAGTTTTAAAATAGCTCATTATCAAACTCAAATAGCCCATGAGTTAAACGCCTTTTTAATATATCAATCCTAACTTAACTTATTTGCATCATCCACGACCATAACTTAACCTACTGAGACAACGACGTCACCATCACCCATCGGCCATTGTGTCGCTGCCTAGCCACCATCATTCATCGGCCATAACGTCGTTGCCCACCCACCACTCCCCATCCCTTATCACCGCACTATCACCCATCAGCACACTAGCCACCATCCCCATTCTCATCATCTCACCAGCCACCATCATGCATCCCCACACCATTTTTGAACTTTTAATGTGATACCGTCATTTATGCCTACTTTAAAATCCATACTTGGTGTTAAAATTTTGAATTTGGTAATATGTACTTCTATAATAAAAAAAATAGAGAACGCATGTCACTCTATGATGTGATCTCTTTGGGGTTTTCCCATCTAAAATTTGTTTTTACCATTTATCCCTATACTTAATTTTTCAAATTTCAAATAAATATGATAAAATTTTAATAGTATATTATATGTTTTATTTAATATAATAGTATTAAATTTATCCCTAAAAAATATAGACTGTTAGTGCACTACATCTGTTGATTACGTCTAGGTTGTCTAGGATCAAGTCTTACATTGTATTGTATAGCTTAGGGCGCGTTTTACGAGAAAACAGGAGTCTGTATGTGTTTTATGTACTAGGTCCGCTCATAGGGACATAGGGTTCTAGGTTCGCTCGAAGGGTCATGATGGTCCGCTTTTGTGGACTTGTATGGTCCGCTCTTATGGTCATGTGACACATAAGCGGACCCAATCATCTATATATAGGGGATGTTAGAGCGGATCTGTTGTTGTTGTTGTTGGTGGATTCCACGCCGAAGCTCTGCCGGTGTGAAGATTGAGTTGTAAATCGTTTTAAATCAATAAAACAAGCAGTTAGGGAGAAGAATAAGCTACTTCTACTTGTGTTTCTTATTATTCCGCATCTGAAACGCAAGAGATAACCTCTGAACGACTCGTTCGGGTCAGCAAACGATCCTACAAGTGGTATCAGAGCTTGGGTGGAGGTTTTCTGCAGATTGTAGCTGTTTTTCATCATTTCTTCTTACTTCTACACTTCTTTTCTCATTTCCAGGAGATTTCACGGTCAAATTTCGTTCAAAAACTCACAGATTGTGTATTATCATACAAAGACAAACCCTTGAAAGTTTCAGGCCAAAATAAAGCTTAAAAATGGGTCAAATCATGTTCGAATTGTGGTTCGCTTTTTCGGTCATCTGAGAGGTCCGCTTATTTGACTGTATCAGGTCCGCTCACCCGTACAGATTTGTTACTGGTCCGCTCCAAATTCATTGTTGGTCCGCTCCAAAGAACATTTTCTGGTTCGCTTATAAGGGTTCGCTCCAAAGTACACTTCGCTTTTATGAACATCTGTTTCACTTATCTATTAAGTATTGGTTCGCTTTTTTGACACTTGCATTGAAAAACGTGTTAAGTCAATATGGATTCCGAGTTCTACAACGCATTTGCATCATCAACTACTCCAGCTGCGATTGCTCAAGCAATGAACTTAGAAAACGAGACGGGAACGACTCGAAAGCCCCCTAGATTGATGAGCATTGAGGAGTATTATGGGTGGAAAGATCGGTTTGAAAACTGGGTTCAGGCAAATCATCTCAGATCATGGGAGTGCATATTGAAGAAGTCTACTTTGCCTCGAACAGATTTGCAAGTTATCAAAGAAATATCCGAGTTTACTGATCAATAACGAGCAATGTATAGATCCGAGAAAATGATGATCAGTTTGTTGCAGCAGGCGATAAAAGAGGATATATTCATTTTGCTTCAACACGACAAAACTGCCAAGTCAATTTGGGATGCTCTTAGAGTTAAGTTTGAGGGAAGCGAAAACATGATCAAGAGCAAGAAAGCGTTGTTAAAGAAAGAGTTCGATTTATTTAGCAGTTTGCCAGGAGAGGATACTAAAAAGTTGATCGAAAGATACTGTCACTTGGTGCGATCACTGTCAATGTTGGGTGTTGAGAAAGGTCGTGAAGAGTGGGTGGATAAATTAGCTGACGCGTTACCTCAAAAGGAGTGGGGAACTTATTTGATGATTTTAAAGAATACTGGTGTGTATGACGGACTGACAATCTCACAGTTTATTGAGAAAATTGAGAGTCAGGATCTTGAACAGCAAAAGATCGCAAGGATGAATAGTCCGAGTGGTCAACAGGATGTGAAGATGTACTACAGGGGTAGTATTCCAGCCACTAATGTAACGCCCGACTATTTTGTACTTTCCATTTATAGAAGGTTTTGTTCGTAATCTATTTTTGGAAACCTTGTATTCTTGTAATCATTTCCTTTCTTTGTAATCTTTATCAAATCGAGACTTGGATCATTAATGGAACTGGTATTTTGTTATGTATATGTTGTACGCACTCTAATTAAGCTCGTATGTCCAACTTTGTGAATCAATCTATGTTTGATCATATTACTTGGAATCTATGTGTGAAACTTGTGATCAAACTAAACTTATGCTTTGAACGTGTTTTGAACAAGAACAACACTTGAATTGATACTTATACGCTTGATTATACTTGGTTTATACTCCTCATACTTAATCATAACCTAATCTATGCTTTTATGACAAGAATGGCCCTTAAAACCCCTAAAATGCATCAATTACACAACTTCAGGGGCCAAATTTTAAAAAAATGAAACTTATTCAGAACCACAAGTGGCTCGCGGCCCGCGTGGACTTAGCCTGAAACCTCAGGCGGGCCGCGTGAGGTCCCTGATCTGCAGAAAGTTGGATGGTCGCGACCAGCCTCCATTTTTGAGCGGGATTTCAAGTTTAAACCGAGTTTTGGCACTTGTTAACCCCTCTAATCAACCCTAAACACCTCCCTATAAATACCCAAGCTTCCCCAAGCACTTGGACACTTTCACCACACTCAAATCTCACCAAAACACTCCCAAATTCAAGCAAGAATCTGCATTTTCGGACAGATTCATACCTCTACACTAAACTTGGTATAACTTGCTCATTTCTTGATGAAAACACTTGATTCTTCTTCCTATTTGCTTGGTTAATCATGGAGTTTGATTCCTTGACTTCTCCTTGGAGAAATCAGACCTGGAATTGCTCCGAAATTGATCAAAAACTTTCTGTTTTGTTACATCTTATGCAAACTTCATCCAACTTGTGTTTAACACAACTCAAACCAATGTCCTAATGCTTACAACCTCTCTTATGGTTGGTTAAGCCTAAAAACATGGTTGAGACATCTAATTCAGAGGTTAAAACCTCATAAACTTTCTGTTTTAGTTAGGGTTTTACCCACAAGTAGTGTTCAAGTATGAAACTTGATGAATGTGTGATGGTTGGACTAGCTTGGGCTATACTTCATAAGAATCCACTCATTACTTGATGTTTTGCTATAATTTAGTTGTTGTTAATACCATAATACTTGTATGTTCATGACCCTCCTTGTTGTTTATAACAACAAGTGTAGTGGTGAACAATAGAGGTGCCTAAATGGAAGCTTGTTCTTCCTACCTCATGTATGAACTCTATGACACAAAGAGGTGCCTAAATGGAGACATTGATCTCCTACCTCATGCTTGAATCATAAGACTTGTAACCACTATAATATCTAAGCTATTCTATGTACATACATATATGCCTAAGTAACTAAACTTGATGGTAACTTAATAGTTACTTGTCAAGAATATGTTACATCATCTATGACCATGCTCTTGTTACAACTCTAATGGACCTTTGAATCCATGAAATCATACCAACTCTCTTGAGTTCTAATAGTGTCAAGAACAAGGGTTATGTGTACAAGATGATTATTTTTACGTATGTTATTTTCTATACATTTTAAACTCCGAATCTATAATCTTCCGTAAACGCCAAACTCACACACCTTGTTTGCCTCGTGTAGAAGGACAAGGTGCTCCAAACTAATCCATCCACCAACCAACTCACTCGCGGGAATTCAAGTAGGAAAAGCTTGCAAACACCGTGAGTATACTCGTATTCCCCCTTTTTACTTTTACCACTTTTGGGGTGTAACATGTTTATCTATCAACAAACTTACACATGAACATTTTGCTTAAACACTTGAACATTCCTACAACATGCTTGTATACGTGATGGCTTGATGCTTTAAACTTGGATTAATCTTATGTGTTGAATTTATCATTAACTTCGTACGAGCCAAACCGTGACATATGTAGCGCTATAGGATTAACGACCCGCCTCTTTATCTTCGGTTATGTCATGAGCATATTGCGTTTCCTTGGTTTGATATGTTAGACACATACCATGTTTAGATGTTTATCTTGAATCACATGCTTGCTATGAGGAATTGTTTAAAACTTATCTTTTGCTATGTATGTATCAAACTTGTATACTCGCCTTTGCTTTTGCATTGAATTGTATTTTTAAACATGTTACAGGTCGATGATGACGATGCTATAAAAAGAAGTAGCGTTGATGCCTAGATACACATATAGACGTTTTATGTTGTATCAAATTTTGCTTATGTTGTTATGAATTACTTTTGGAACTTGTTGTCATTTGAGTTTATGTAATGTTGACTATTTGAAGTTATGAAATGAAATTGGGATTATTAAAAATATTGTCACAAATAGCGTTATGATGTCTCTAGCAATCTTCACACTTCGTCTCATCCCGATGTTTCCGCCATTGGTTGGGGTTTGACACCAGTGATTTATCAAATTTTACAGATTTATCAGAATCATCATCTGATTCACTAGAATCAGACGGTGTTTTATCAAAAACAACTGCCTTTTCTGAAATAAACTCATTCTGTACATCTTCATCTGAACTCTGTAAACTTTCATCTAAACCTTCTGAAATTTCTCCAGATCTCTCTGAAAGTTTATTAGTACTATCTGAACCTTCATCGGTTGACACAGACTTTTCATCTTCACTTTTCACATTCTCCCCGATAGATCTCATCCAAGTAGCAAACAAATCTGGCTCTCGGACGATCTTGGCAATGAACGCTTTGAACTCTCCCTTCTCATCCACAAACATATCCCAACTGAAACCTTCTGGTAGTTTCTCATCATCTTGATCGATAATACGTGCTACTTTGCCTTCAGATGATATGTAATCACTCCAGCTGAAATCTACCAAACATGCTCTCTTGGGATCTTCAATCTTTCTCCCGTGAGCTGTCTGTGGTTCTTGGGATTGACCGACTTGTAGATAGATGGCTTTGCGGTAGTAATCATCTTTCCCGAATGGATTATGTGCACCGCTAGCTTCTCTTCCCTTGCACTCCCGCTTGAAATGGCCTTTCTCCCTACATCGAAAACAAGTAACTTTAGATTTATCAAAACCTAAAGTAGATACATGAGCATCTAGAAAGTCATTTCTCCCGGTGATGGTTTTGAATTTCTCAGCCCGTCGAAGAACACTTGCAAGACACCGTTTAATATCCATGAGTTCCATTTCCTCGGCGTCTATTTGATCGTAATCCTCTTTGGTGAGCATAGGATTTCCGATCCGACCAGCAACAAGACCTTCATAAGATAACAGAACTGAACCTAGAAGTGCCATGTGGTCTTTAGCAGTGTCTTCAGAGAAGCTTTGACCTTCTGGAAGGTTGAGAGCTATGTTGCATTGAATCACGTATCCGTTTCCGGTCTTTGTACCCTGAGACTAAAAACTTGTGTTTGTCTCTTTCGGATTCACACTCGGAAATGATGAAAAACCACTGTTACTCTTGTTCGAACCCTGATCAGCTTTCTCAGATGAATCACCAGCACTGAAAGCAGTTTGAATCTTTGGACTTCTTTCAGACTCAGTTGTCACACCCCAACCAATGGCGGAAACATCGGGATGAGACGAAGTGTGAAGATTGCTAGAGACATCATAACGCTATTTGTGACAATATTTTTAATAATCCCAATTTCATTTCATAACTTCAAATAGTCAACATTACATAAACTCAAATGAAAACAAGTTCCAAAAGTAATTCATAACAACATAAGCAAAATTTGATACAACATATTAACCTAAACGTCTATATGTGTATCTAGGCATCAACACTACTTCTTTTTATAGCATCGTCATCATCAACTTGTAACATGTTTAAAAATACAATTCAATGCAAAAGCAAAGGCGAGTATACAAGTTTGATACATAGCAAAAGATAAGTTTTAAATAATTCCTCATAGCAAGCATGTGATTCAAGATAAACATCTAAACATGGTATGTGTCTAACATATTAAACCAAGGAAACGCAATATGCTCATGACATAACCGAAGATAAAGAGGCGGGTCGTTAATCCTATATCGCTACATATATCACGGTTTGGCTCGTACGAAGTTAATGATAAATCCAACACATAAGATTAATCCAAGTTTAAAGCATCAAGCCATCACGTATACAAGCATGTTGTAGGAATGTTCAAGTGTTTAAGCAAAATGTTCATGTGTAAGTTTGTTGATAGATAAACATGTTACACCCCAAAAGTGGTAAAAGTAAAAACGGGGAATACGAGTATACTCACGGTGTTTGCAAGCTTTTCCTACTTGAATTCCCGCGAGTGAGTTGGTGGATGGATTAGTTTGGAGCACCTTGTCCTTCTACACGAGGCAAACAAGGTGTGTGAGTTTGGCGTTTACGGAAGATTATAGATTCGGAGTTTAAAATGTATAGAAAATAACATACGTAAAAATAATCATCTTGTACACATAACCCTTGTTCTTGACACTATTAGAACTCAAGAGAGTTGGTACGATTTCATGGATTCAAAGGTCCATTAGAGTTGTAACAAGAGCATGGTCATAGATGATGTAACATATTCTTGACAAGTAACTATTAAGTTACCATCAAGTTTAGTTACTTAGGCATATATGTATGTACATAGAATAGCTTAGATATTATACTGGTTATAAGTCTTATGATTCAAGCATGAGGTAGGAGATCAATGTCTCCATTTAGGCACCTCTTTGTGTCATAGAGTTCATACATGAGGTAGGAAGAACAAGCTTCCATTTAGGCACCTCTATTGTTCACCACTACACTTGTTGTTATAAACAACAAGGAGGGTCATGAACATACAAGTATTATGGTATTAACAACAACTAATTTATAGCAAAACATCAAGTAATGAGTGGATTCTTATGAAGGATAGCCCAAGCTAGTCCAACCATCACACATTCATCAAGTTTCATACTTGAACACTACTTGTGGGTAAAACCCTAACTAAAACAGAAAGTTTATGAGGTTTTAACCTCTGAATTAGATGTCTTAACCATGTTTTTAAGCTAAACCAACCATAAGAGAGGTTATAAGCATTAGGACATTGGTTTGAGTTGTGTTAAACACAAGTTGGATGAAGTTTGCATAAGATGTAACAAAACAGAAAGTTTTTGGTCAATTTCGGAGCAATTCCAGGTCTGATTTCTCCAAGGAGAAGTCAAGGAATCAAACTCCATGATTAACCAAGCAAATAGGAAGAAGAATCAAGTGTTTTCATCAAGAAATGAGCAAGTTATACCAAGTTTAGTGTAGAGGTATGAATCTGTCCGAAAATGCAGATTCTTGCTTGAATTTGGGAGTGTTTTGGTGAGATTTGAGTGTGGTGAAAGTGTCCAAGTGCTTGGGGAAGCTTGGGTATTTATAGGGAGGTGTTTAGGGTTGATTAGAGGGGTTAACAAGTGCCAAAACTCGGTTTAAACTTGAAATCCCGCTCAAAAATGGAGGCTGGTCGCGACCATCCAACTTTCTGCAGATCAGGGACCTCACGCGGCCCGCCTGAGGTTTCAGGCTAAGTCCACGCAGGCCGCGAGCCACTTGTGGTTCTGAATAAGTTTCATTTTTTTACAATTTGGCCCCTGAAGTTGTGTAATTGATGCATTTAAGGGGTTTTAGGGGCCATTCTTGTCACAAAAGCATAGATTAGGTTATGATTAAGTATGAGGAGTATAAACCAAGTATAATCAAGCGTATAAGTATCAATTCAAGTGTTGTTCTTGTTCAAAACACGTTCAAAGCATAAGTTTAGTTTGATCACAAGTTTCACACATAGATTCCAAGTAATATGATCAAACATAGATTATTCACGAAGTTGGACATACGAGCTTAATTAGAGTGCGTACAACATATACATAACAAAATACCAGTTCCATTAATGATCCAAGTCTCGATTTGATAAAGATTACAAAGAAAGGAAATGATTACAAGAATACAAGGTTTCCAAAAATAGATTACGAACAAAACCTTCTATAAATGGAAAGTACAAAATAGCCAGGCGTTACAACCGGATCACAGTAGCAGTGATGATGAGGAAGAAAAACATATAAATGTTGCCAAATCTCATCTTTCTCCTGAAAGTTTTCATTTCTATTTTGCAGATCGAATAGAGAAACTAAAGGAGAAAAGAGCTGCTAAAGAGCAACAGAAGGAATCTGAAGGTGATGTTCAAAATGTTGAAGGGGTTGCTGAGAAGATTACCGAGGTTGAGAAAGAAGAAGAATGAGGTTGTTAAAACAATTGAAGTTGAGAAGATTGTTGAAGTCGTCAAGCCTTGCGAGAAGTGTTTAGAAGCATGCAAAGAATGTGCTGCAAAAGACGACATTATTGCTGAGTATGAGAAGAAGAAGGAGCAATTACTGTTCAATCTCAACTATGTGAAAGAATCATACGATGTCTTGAACAAAACAGTAACTAGTCTCCAAAAGATAAACTCAGAGAGAGAGCAAGCACTGACGATGATGAATGCTGTTATGATGACAAAGCAGAAAGCAATAAATTTCTACATCGAAGAGAGTGCTAAGTGGAAGAAAGAGTTGGAGACAGAAAAGATCGAGAATGAGAGAATTAGACATTTACTGCAAAGTTATTCTAGTTCTGATTATCTCATTGACCGTATTTACCCAACTGTTGCAGGTATGGAAGCTTTTAAAGATGAGAAGCCGAAAGAAAAGAAAGACTGTGGTAAGAAATCGACTGTTAGTTATAACAAATGTCCGCCTCCGATTTGGGATGGTTGTTCTCCTAGGAGACCAAATGAGGAGCAATTGGAAAAAGCAGTCAATATAAAGCTTAAAACCGACACAACTGACGTTTTACCAGATAACATTGATGTCACGTATACCTCGTCCGATACTGATCATGAGTCTGAATTAATCAAAAAGGTGGTCGATCAGGTGTTGGATACTGATGAGGAGTCTGAGTCGAAATCTGGGTCTGGAAAATCAAAGTCAGTCAACAGGGAAAATTTGTCGGTCAAACGGTCTTATAGTAAAGAATTTTTATTATCAAAGGCAGATTTGAATGATGAAACATTTGAAGTTGTTTACACTTTGAATGGTTCTGACAAATTGTATTACAATAAAGAGTTCCCAATAATGAGTATTAAAACGGAACTAATAAACAAAACTTTCAAACTAATAGAAATTAATATTCCAGAATTAAAAATTTTTAAAAGTTTTGAAAAACCTAAAAAATATACTTCTAGAGTTCAACAACGTATAAATAAGAAAAAGGGAAACAATTTTGGTCCTGTTTTTCAAAAGAAACCTAACCAGAATCGGAGCTACAAAAAGAAAGGTCTTGGTTTTGTTCCACCAGAGAATGACAAAAACATGAAAAATTTTAAAACAAAAACTGAATTTGTTTCAAGCGGAAGTGCTGAGGAAGAACAGCAGAAACCGTTCTGGAGACAGTCAAACAAGGAGTTTCTTGCTGAGAAAAAGAAGAATGGAGCTGATATTTGTTATCAAAGAGAGACTCGAACCTGTTACAGATGCAATGAAGGTGGTCACATTGCATGGAATTGTACAAAGAATGCCAACACAAAACAGGGAGTTTCTCAGAAAATGAAAGAGAAAGTTGTTGATGTCGAACCACCAACCAATAGGCATAAAATTTTTGAGAATTCAAAATTTGAGGTTGGTGAGTGTTCACAAAAGAATAGGTATGAGAAGAAAGGAAAAGACAATCAAGTGTGGGTTGAAAAGATAGGAGATGTGAATGTCGGTGATGAATCTGGTTCCACAAAGCCAGAAGAGCCACAGGTTGAGAAGAAGATTTCAGTGAATGATGAGGAGTTTCCATCACTAAAGTTTGAAGAAGTGAAGAAGAAAGTAGGAAAAACTGAGATTAGTTTTACAAAGAAAAAGATGAATTTGATGTTGAGAAAACATTCAACGGGAATGTTAAAAAGATTTTTGGGAAAATGCTGAGTGGGAGAGCAAAGGGGGTTAAAGACTTTTACGCAACTAAAAAGGCAACATACAACCCCACTGCGCAAGAATTGAAAGCCATCAAGTCTGAAAAGACTTGGATGGAAGTCTGTTTCCCATGATAGTCAAAGGACTATGCCGGAGATCCCAAGTTTATATTATGGATCAGGAATCGGCATCATTCTAGTGTTTGAAAAGTTTGTTTGAAAGATTTCGAATAGTGTTTGAATGTTTACAGGTGAAAGGACTACGCCGGAGCTTCCAGGTTGGTAATTGAGAAGCAGGAATCGGCATCTTTCTGAATAATTCGACAAGTGGTAAAAAGGTTTCTGTAGACGTCTCATTCCTACAGTAAAATCTACAAGTGGTATTTTTTGATCTACAAGTGGTATTTGTGATTATACTTTGAAGAGGTTACATTTACAAGTGGTACAGTGATTCTGAACTGCAAATGATAAATCAGGGACATTAAGTTGTACTTGATTTATTATTCATATGAGATTGATAAACAAGATGATGAACCATATCCCCATGCTTCATAAGTGGTAAACTTAAAAGTGGTAAACACAAACTCATTTCCGGAAAAATCATTTCGATTAAAACAAACTTGAGTGTTTTGAGATCTAAATGAGAAAATGGTTTGTTGAAAGGGGGAGTTCAGATTGTTTATGCCTAGTGAATGGCGATTTGATGTGATTCGATGTCAGTTGTCAAGTTTTTGTACAGTTTGTTTTACTTTTCATGTTTCTAGTGGGTCAAGAGTCTAGAAGTTTTCAAATTTTCTTTGAAATGTGTTTGCATTTTAGGGGGAGTAGGGAAATTTCAGAAAATCCAAAAACATTTGAAAATTTTAAAAAGCCAAAAACATGATAAAATTCAAAAATGAGTTCATTGTGAAAAGAGGAAATGATAGTACATCAGTAGGCTGTCACAACATGCTAAAGAAATGTAAAGATAAAATGTGATAAACCATCTCACTGAGGATGTGCCAGTAGGTTTTTACACATTTAGTAAATTGTGACGAGATATAAACTAAATTTCAAACTTGCTTTTTCTGTGGGTTAACACAAACTTGGATATATAGGTAACCCCTGAAATCTTGTTTGAAAGGTCCCTTATTCTGAGATACTAGGTCTTTATGCTCAGTGATATCTGGGGTATTATCCCGGGACTTCTGCTGTATGGAAGTACTGACCTAGTCCCCGGATAATGCTTTCCGCAAAAGCTTGAAACATAGCTTCGCCCTCAGCATGCTGATGAAACAATAAAATTGATAGTCGCTGCTGTTGAAATCAAAAGAACCTCTAAAGGGGACACACCAAAAGTCGAGCCGTCATCTCTCTGCTGAACGGAAGTTCTGACCTGAGCTCTCACGGTTTCGCATTTAACCCCTGAACAGATATCATCTGTGGTATACTCACCTGTAAGACTGAATATTGGGATCTGGATACGGGAGTATATTCAAGTAGTGGGACACACGGATAAGTTTAAGTTCTTAAGACATTAATATCGTATCTCAGATCAATTGAACTTTGTGTGAAAATTTCAGTGGACCGATATACTGACAATCTAGGTGAATTGTTTTGATCTGAAAATGCAATAAAGCTTAACGGTGTTAGTGACATGTCTCATAAACTGATATGATCCTCTTACACGAACTCACAAAAATATTGTCTGTGAATACTGCATTACATGTTTCTTTATTTCAAAATCCAAAAAAGATTTTCAGTGTGTTTTAGCATAAATTTTTGAAAAAGTCAAAAAGATTTTCGACAACTGACGTTGGAAAACTGATTTTCAAAATTCCGAGTGCTAAACATGATGAGCAGCATTTGATGGGGAGTGTTTGTGTAAATCTAAATGTTTTTACTAATCTAACCTTTTCATGTGGTTCATCATAGAGATTTGAGGGGGTCTGTTAGTTGGTACATATGAGGGGAGTCAAGTGTTAGTGCATAGTTTTGTTAAATGTGTGTGAAAGAAATTTATTTCTGGGTTGAGATTGTGCAGGTAGCCAGGTTTTGATTCTGGATATGTGTTAGAAAGCCAGGTTACGATTTCTAAGGATTCTATATGAAGAGAGCCAAGTTTCAATCCTGGAAATCAATCTCGAAATCGCTGATGCTGATGAACTTAAGGAATCAAGAGATCTGATCAAGAGAATTAGATTGTTTTAAAGACAGGCAAAGATCCTGAAGATGTTACTGAAGAACAAAAGAATGCCAGTAAATCGAGAGGGGGAGTCTGAAGATTGAGAGAAGAAAAAGCCCAAAGACTGATCTAGACTGAAAATGTGAAGACACAGTTTTGCAGTCAGGGTGTATTGGCGACTCCATCAACATCTGAGGGGGAGTCTGTTAGTGCACTATATCTATTGATTACATCTAGGTTGTCTAGGATCAGGTCTTACATTGTATTGTATAGCTTAGGGCGCGTTTTACGAGAAAACAGGAGTCTGTATGTGTTTTATGTACTAGGTCCGCTCATAGGGACATAGGGTTCTAGGTTCGCTCGAAGGGTCATGATGGTCCGCTTTTGTGGACTTGTATGGTCCGCTCTTATGGTCATGTGACACATAAGCGGACCCAATCATCTATATATAGGGGATGTTAGAGCGGATCTGTTGTTGTTGTTGTTGGATTCCACGCCGAAGCTCTGCCGGTGTGAAGATTGAGTTGTAAATCGTTTTAAATCAATAAAACAAGCAGTTAGGGAGAAGAATAAGCTACTTCTACTTGTGTTTCTTATTATTCCGCATCTGAAACGCAAGAGATAACCTCTGAACCACTCGTTCGGGTCAGCAAACGATCCTACATAGACACTTTTCAATTTTACTGTTTTACGATTTCATTCGAAAAACAGCCATTACAGGATTTGGATTATGTTTTTTCCACTGTAATTCAATTTCACTGAAGCAGTCAATTTTAGTTATAATGATTAATCTATAAGAGATGGTCTAATATGATGACAAGTGTCCCTAAAGTGGTTTCTTTTATTATATAGTAAGATGATTAATTGTTTTTAGATTTAATTATGGGATAAATTAATCAAAATGACGTAATTTTGAGGTGTTTTACATTCAAAGTTAGGTGTGCAATAATCTCATATTCAATTTCCCCTAATACTATATAATACTAATAGTAATTTGTATTTCCGGGATAAATAAATCTGACTTGTGCACTATTTACTATTGATGTAAGTATTTAACTTATTATTAAATTAATATATGTTGTAGCATGTGAATATATGAATGCTAGGTTATTATAGTGTAGGAATGAACATTTGGCACTGGGTACTAGTATTGAACCGGTACTGTACCAAAAGTACTAGTACTGAAAACGCCAAATTTGGTTTCTCATAAAATTATTTTCATAACACCGCTTTAGGCCTTTAACTCCATTTATGTAACGTTTCGTATTTTTCACTCTTTTTCATTTTATTGTAATGTGTACTCTCTTTTCCATTCCTTATAATCTCGAGACTTGATCATAATGAAAATTACGTTTTTATATTATGTGCCTAATTATTCATGCATAATACGTAAATAATCACGAATACGCATTTTAATTCAAAATTGAGCAAAACATCGAGATTATTTTTCTTTGAAATGTTATTTCATAAGTATTACTATCAATTACATGCTTACATACACCTTAAAATACTCAAAACATGCAAAACAATGTGTTTATAGCACCAAATAACCAACAAAACAACCAAAAGGAGCAAAAACGAATTTTTAAGAATTTTGAAGGCCCATGCGGACCGTATAGACCCCCATTGCGGTCCACAAGGGGGTGGTCTGACAACAGGAAACGCGAAATCGCTTGTATTTTGAACATTCCCTCTTCCTAACACCCAACCAACTCATTTAAAACCCTAACCACTACTAACCCCTAACACCTTCTAAACACTTCCACCACTTCTAAATCACTCTCAAACACTATGAAAACTTCAAATTCTTCCACTTGGGACAGAAAACTCAAAGACCAAAATAGTGAGTTTTGGGCTTTCTTCTTGCATTTTCTTTCTCGTTTTTCTTCTCCTCATACTTGGAATACCTCTAGAAGTACAACAACTTGTTTACCAAGGTAAATAAAGATGGGAAGAAAAGATTGCTAATTGCGATCTGTCACTCCTTGCTCAACTGTTGTTTTGACTTCTTTGACTTGTAGATAGTTTAATTATGCTTTTACGTTAGTTGTATTATGTGGAGTACTTGTTAATAATCCAAGTTTTATCGCTATTTATCGATGTTTATCGCATGTTTTATCGCTTTATCGCTCATCTCAATCGCATGCGCAACTCAAATTATGCATTCTAGATATTATTTTACGTGTATGTGTGCTACTTATGTGTTACTTGTGCGTGTTTATGTTTATGTTTTGGTGATTAATCGAAACGCAATCGCAACGCTATCGCAATCAAATCGCAAACGCTAAACATAAGTGTAATCATCCTATATAACTTGATGATTGTATGTCAGATATAGTAGTTGGGATTAAAAGTAATTTTAATGAGAAACTCTAACGCATCGCAACGCTCAACACGCGAATTGAAACTGCAAAACTCGCCGCGTCGTGCACTCGAATCGATTGGCCAGCCTATCGAGCTGCCACCCGGTCGGGTTACCACTCGATCGACCAGCCTCTTTCCTCCTTTCCATTTATGGAAACCCTATAAATACCCCCATATGTCAACATCTCTTGATGTTGACAGCTCTCTCTCTCCCAACTCACTCCAGCCGCTATTTCTTCAGATTTCTCGCGATTCTTGTAAGTTTTCCACCTAAATCTTGTACTTTCTTGATCTACACGCACTCCTACACCTTTCTATCTTTTGAATCTTAACTTTTAACCGTGAAATTACTAGATTTGAGGTGTTCTAGAAGGATGTCATCATGGTGTTCTTATGAACTTCATGTTTTGGCTTCAATCCACCAAGAACAACTTAGATCTGAACGACTTCCACATAAATAAACAAAGATCTTGCATAGATCTAAACATATTCATGGTGAGAAAGGATTGAAAAAATGGTTTCTAACTCTTTTACACTCAATGCACTCAAACCGATAGAATCGGAGCTTGTTCTAACCTTCTATTCATTCTTAGTGTTGTGTTGGTTCAAGATCTGGATTCTATCCATGAGAATTCTGATTTCGGGTTGAACATGAAACACCGTCTCGAACAGTTAACTGGTCGGACTAGGGTGGTTCCTGTCCGATCGGGTCACTAAGTCTTGACGAGGTTTCTGTTGTTTAGCACGTTATCAAATCGCCTCGATAAAGCTCAAACTATCAGAACGACGAAGGAAGAAGATGATCAGGTCATCTGGGACGGATTGCCGTCCGATCGGATTGCCGCCCGACCGGACAGCCACCCGATCGGCTTGCACCTTGGGCCCCACACTTAACTTTTATTTCAACATTTTGAGGTTTGGAACATCGAACGGATTACCACCCGACCATGTGATGTTTTGACTTCAACACTTAAACAATTTTCAACATGTTCAATGCATACGGATTGCCACCCGATCGGATTGCCATCCGATCGAGTGACCGTCCTGCTGTGAACTTGTTCTCACTGAAGTATCCTACCAATTGGATTGTCGCCCGATCGGACCACCGTTCGATCGATCGACTTGAAAGGTAGAGATACTTCTCTATTTTCAAAATGCTACAACGAAAACTTCAAAAGACAAGCCATCATACACAAACACATCCATCCCAAACGTGATGACAATCCAATAGAGTGGCCACCCGATCAGGCGACCACCCGAACGGATTGTCATCTGATCGACCGGCCACCTGATCGGATTGCCACCCGATCGGATTACCGTTCGACCCACTGACACCTTGTACCGTTTTACGCGCCACTTATCGTTTATGCTATCGTTCTGATCAGGCTAAACTTGCTCTAAGCGCTCCCTTCAATCCATCATCGCTGTGAGTATACTCGAACCCTTTTTGCTTTACGCACTTTTGGGTGTTACATACGTTACTTATTCTAAATCACATCGAACACACTATGCAATTACCATAACGCTAACCTTACCGCATGTTATACGTGACTTAATGAATGCTTGTTTGTTATGTTTACACATGGAATGCTATCTACCTACCTTAGCAACGATAGTACTATTAGTTTGGACTCAGCACCTGTTCACTCAGGGGTTCTTAAGGACAATTTGTTACATGGCTCACAGTGGTGAGTGTGTATTACGAACTGCCTTGGGCAGTCAACCCGCAGTCATTGGTATCGATAGATTCATGTCGATAACTAGCGTGCTTCATTTTACACTGTGTACGTGCTGGTTATGCGTAAAGGATTTAAACTCTATTATACCTACTAAACTTTAAGCTCACCTTTACACTATGTGTATTGACTTTTACTTTAACGTATGTTGCAGGTGCTTAAGATGTTATATTGCTTGGCTTGCTGTGAAATCGAGGCTAGGAAAGGTCTAGAAACGAATAAACGAATTATCTGTATTTCAAATTTGAGTTGTCGGAATAGAACAATTTGACTAGATTTTGTCTGTAATAATTATATTAGTTTTTATGTCATGGTATGGGACGTGATACTTTAAGTAATTGGTAATTATAGTTGTTACGGAAACTTCTGGACAATCTGTTTCGCTCAGCGCCACGCCCTGATGTTTCCGCGATCGGTTGGGGTGTGACAGATTGGTATCAGAGCCATAACTATAGGGAATTAGGCAAGACTCGACCTGGTCCGGGTCGATGTCTTAGAAACGACCTAGTCTATAGTTAGGTACCAACAGACCGACTTGTGCATACCCTGTAGGGGTTTTGTACAAGCTTGCTTGCTATTTCTCGCTATTCTCACCTACGCTACACTATCACCACACGCTAATTCTCGAAAATGAACTAGCGATTAGGTCGAGATTAGGTGTGAAAACCGCAAACTCTCGACTAAATTTCTTGTTCGACCCATATTTTTTTAGCAGTAAACACGAGAATTTGCGTTGAAACAGGAGTGAAATCCATACTTTAACGCAGGTTTTCGTCTCTATTTTTATCAAAACAGGAACAAAGTTGTTAAGACAGGGGTGAAACCCGAACCTTGACGACTTATTCCGCCCTATTTTGTTTTACAAAACTCTCACCAAAGTCTCGACGGACTCCAAACGACTTGAAGTCGCACTATAACTGAAAGGATGCGTGCCATTCGCCGAAATTCAAGGCGAGAGCACAGTCCCGAAGGTTAAAGTGTGTACCAAGAGTCTTTGTGAATAGTTGAAACACTTTGGTTAGTCGACGTCAAATAGCCACAGACAATCTATTTCTTGACTTTTATGTGTTTCGATTCTGAGCTCGCTACTGCCGACTCTGATATTTGTCGCTTTTAGGTGGTTTTTATATGTTTTATGTGATTTTATCTATTTACGTGTTACGATTTTTGGTGATTATTCGCTTCTCGCTCTTCGCTTTGATCGACACACACGACTCACACTGCACATCTACCTCAAAACGCTGACAAATCGCTACTATTTGTGGAACCACCGTACGCCATGTTGCTCGCTATGTATTCGCTAATCGCAATCGCTATTCTCGAACGCTCGTGGACTTTGAATGATAGGTTTCTGTATTCTGACTGCCTCTTGTGTTTATATGCTTCTGTGTTTTGTGTCTCTGTGCTCTACATGCTTATGTGCTTTTGTGCTTATGTGAATCAGTGATTTTGTGCCTATGTGACTATGTGTTTATGTGATCGTGTTCTTAAGCTTTAGTAGTATTAGGAGTGTGAGGTGAGATTCGATTATATTGTGTTGAGTCCTGTGACGATGTCTGTTGCAGACAATGTCGTCATCTGGATCCCGTCACTCGCGCGCTGCTCGCCAGAGCCAGAAAGACAAACGCCTTGCTGCTCTCGTCGCCAAGCAAATGGCAAAAGTTGTACCTCAGATCGTGAGTGAACTGTACGAGAATGTGAGCAAATCCTCTGAAGAATCCAGGACTGAAACCCCCAAAGCTGCTTTCAGCTTCAAGCAGTTTAAAGCTTGCGGACCGAAAGAATTCACTGGCGAAGATGGCCTTACGGCTTTGTTTCAATGGTTCGATTCGATCGAGGTCACCCTGCGCCAGAGTGGTTGTCCTGACAATCTCCGCACTCTGAATGCTACCGGCGTCTTCCAGTCCCGTGCTTTAAACTGGTGGATGGCCGAGAGAAACAAACGCGGAAACGATGCAGCTTATGGTCTAACATGGGATGAGTTGAAGAACGTCATGCTCAAAGAGTTCTGCCCTCCCCATGAGCGCCAAAAGTTGGAGGACGAATTCTGGCATATCAAGCAGAAAGATGGTGACAACACTGCTCTAACTGCTCTATTCAAGCAGCTCAGTATTATCTGTCCTGACCAAGTGAAGACTGCTGACATGATGATCAAGAAGTACATCCGCGCTCTGCCGGATTGTGTTGCAGATTTTGTGCATGCTTCAAAGCCAGCAACAATCAAAGAAACTTACCAACTTGCCGCTGAAATCAATGACAAGCGAGTTGTCACACCCCAACCGATGGCGGAATCATCGAGTCGCGGCACTAGGCGAATCAGATTGCTCAAGAGAATCCATAACAACTATATTGAAACAGTATTTAATGCGTTCATTATCCCATACTAATAAACAATTACAATTACACAAGCTTTCACGAATTTCATGTTCTCTCAAACAATTCAAATCCGACAACCTAGATTTTAGGTGTGTTTCTAGACTTCCTAGCTTGATTTGATGTAGACTGCGACTAAACCTGCAACATACGTTAAAATAATGTCAATACAAAAGTATTGGCGAGCATACAGGTTTGATATGTAATAGTGTAATAGATAAAAGTTGCGAATTTCCACATACATAAACGTAATACACGACATATATACTCACAAAACTGATACTACCAGCTAAGTCCTCGAGCTGCGATTGCGATTGCTAAACTAGACCCCGTCGGGCGCAATAGTACCATACTAGTCATGGTGGGACGTCGCGAGTATAAGTCCTAGCACATATGTAACTAGCATCACGTATAACTATGCACGTAAGTCATTCGCAAGTGATAAGTAGTTTAAGCATTTGATGTAATTTGATTTGATAGCAACGTATGTTACACCCAAAAGTGCAAAAGCAAAAAGGGTTCAAGTATACTCACCGTCGGTGTTTAGCAAGTAAACACAACTTGGTTGGATTGAAGGGAGCGCGTCCGAGATTAGCCTGGTTATAGATTGATAGCGTAAGCGTCGAACAGTTTAAGTATGGTAATCCGATCGGATGGCCAGTCGATCATGTGGCAATCCGGTCGGATGATCACCTTGTAAGGATGTGTTTGTGTATGATGGTTTGCCGTTTGAAGTTTTCGTTGTAGCATTTTGAAAACAGAGGAGTATTTCTACCCTTCAAGTCGGTCGATCGGGCGGCGGTTCGATCGGGTGACGATCCGATTAGTAGGACACTTTAGAGAGAACAAGTTCACACGGGTTTGTCACTCGATCGGATTGCAATCCGATCGGGTGGTAATCCACTCGACTGGTAATGCGTTGGACTTGATGCAAATTATTTAAGTTCCAAATGTCACATGGTCGGACAGTTGCTCGATCAGACGGCAATCCGATTGGGCAGTAATCCGTTTCAGCGTTCAGATACCTTGAATAATTGGAGAAATAGTATAAGTATGGAACCAAGTGCAGCCTGATCGAACGGCCGGTCGACCGGGTGGCAATCCGTTCCGACGGTCTGATCGTTCTAACACTTGTTTCTGTTTGAAATGTTGTAGCTTTGAATGAGACGTTTCTATATCTTGCTTGAACAACAGGACCCTCATCTCGTCCCAAGTAACCTGGCCGAACAGGAATCACCTTAGTCCGAACAGTTCATGGTTTGAGTCGGTTGTTCATAGTTCATGTTCAAACCTAAAATCAACATCTCTCCCGGATAGAACTCAGATCTGGAACTGATGCATCACTAAGAATGAGTAGAAGATCAGCACAAGCTCCGATTCCAACGGGTTCGAGTGCATTGAGTGTAAAAGAGTTGAAAGAAAGTTGGAAAACCATCTTTCAATCCTTTTCACCATGAATATGTTCAGATCTATGCAAGATCCTTGTTTATTCATGTGGAAATCGTTCAGATCTAAGTTGTTCTTGGTGGATTGAAGCCAAAACATGAAGTTTATAGGAACTCCATGATGACATCATCCTAGAACACCTTGAATCTAGTGATTTCACGGTTAAAAGTTAAGATTCAAAAGATAGAAAGGTGTAGGAGTGCGTGTAGACCAAGAAAGTACAAGATTTAGGTTGAAAACTTACAAGAATCGCGAGAAATCGAGAGGAAATAGACCCAAAGCGTGCTGGTCGAGTGAGAGCTGTCACATCACTGTTCAAGTGATGTGACAAGTGCTATTTATAGGTGAAGTGGAGTGGAGGTGAAGAAGTGCAACGAATCGGGTGGCTGTCTGATCGGGTGGCCATCCGATCAATCAGTCACTCGATCGGTGGTCTCCGGCGTATTGCGTTTCGATGATTCATTTTGTTCGTTAAGCGTCGCAATAGTTTGGTTACACATTTTCATACCCATATTCATATATTTATTATAATTAGTCATATAGGGTCGTATAAATATCCACATTTCAAAGTTGCGATACAATAACCGGGTTTCGTTTCGAATATGCGTTCTCTGCGACGCATCACGGCTATCGAGGAGGATAGAATAGGTCCTCACTCAACATCATCGTGAGCGTTAGTGTGTGTGATGCGATATGTTATTGCGATAAAGTATGCGTAATATGCGAAAATATTGCGAAATAGCGATGTATGCGATATAGCTACATTATGATCTGAATCTCTGGTGCTAGGCGTAACGAGTATAACGAGTAGTAACAACGCACGAATGTGCGGGTTGTTACAGTCTCCCCTGCTTTAGGAAATTTCGTCCCGAAATTAATCCAGAAGAAGGGTTGCGAGGATCGATGCTAGTGGGAGTAGCGATCACGAGCGTCAAAATAAGCGAGCGATTGATCGAAATTCGACGAGCGAGAGTGTTGCGATGACTAGCGATGGCAGCGAGTAGGGTGATTCGTATACAAAATATGGCAACACCCAAAAAGCGATCCAAAAGCGTCTTGAATTCTCGAAAAGTTGATTAATTCAAAAAGGTTTGAGGAAGCTTGTTTATGAAAAATCTTCTCTCAGTGCGGCGTTAAACTGTTTCGATGTTCACGCCAGCGCTATGAGTGGGGTTTTACTAGGTTACTAAAAGATTTTAGGGTCTTTAAAACTCGTTTTACGAAATCTTCTCGTCACGCGGCAGTAACTTGAGTCGGTTGTCACACCAACGTTACAAGACAATCTCGTTTTATTCCAAGGTTTTGATCAAATTTTAGGAAAAGTTTTGTAAGAAAAGATCAGTTTAAAATTTTGGTAGGCAAGGCCTTTTAATAATACCAAAAATTTAAATTTAAGGTCGGCCCCGCATGGCACCTTTCCACGAAAGTTCGACAATATGGTTAAAACACTTATATATAGGAAGTACCAGTGGCGTATCCACCATGCTTTAACCATATGGCTTCCGTCTCATGAGGCAGTGTCATACGTGTCGACATAGTAATGACAGTTTTGCGATGACTCGGTCCAAACGAGAAAGGGTTGGTGTTAGGGATATTTTCTATACCTAAGGATCCTCAGAAGACATTGCAGGATCCAGGATCCCTATTGTTATCCTTATACTAACGGTTGCCTTTGATATGTTCAAGGTTGTTTTGCAGGAGTAAACATGTTGGACTTGGTCTTGTCGACATTCTTGCAGAATATGCTCTCAAGATTCCACACGTGCATAGCTTGGTGACCGTTTTGGAAGTCATGGGTGGCTTCCACATTTAGCGGATAGTTAGTTATGTAGTTTATTTCTATTGTTAAAAGGGGATAACAAAGCTTGAATTAGTACATTATTAGCTAACACACACTCTCGCAAGCTTTCTTCAACACTTTGGCGATTTCATACACTTTTACACTCTAGTGATCCTTGTAACAAGCTTGTTATCATCCTGAGTTGTAACAATCATTTGTTTAATTGTAGTTGGTGATCGGTAGTTTCCATCACCCGAGGTTTTTTATGCCGAAGATCAACTCTTGATCAAGGGCTTTTTCCTCGTATAAATCCTTGTGTCAGTTGTTCATTTTACTTGCAAATTGATCATACAATTGTTCATTGATTCAAGCATCACACCTCACAACAAAAGATTTGGTTGCGTTATCCTAGCTTGATTTTTTACCAAAACAGTTTGGCGCCCACCGTGGGGCAATTGGTGCTTCATTCCTGGAAATTTTTGTCTTTGTGATTATTTCGGTTCATTATCTCCTAGCAGATGGCTTCTTCAGCAAAGAGCACTTCAAGTTCAATGCCGGCAATCACTTCTTCGCAGGGTGTTCCACCTTTTCCTCCACCACCTCAAGGATCTCAGAAGAATGCTGAGAATGCTGCGAAGAGACAGAGCCCCATTTTCCCAAAAACACCATCTTCTACTGTTTCTTCTAATCCTACTAACAGTGATCTTTTTACTTTGATTTTCCAGATGAGGGATCACATACAAGAGCAGGATAAAACCTATGAAAGGATCCTCAGGGAGATTGGTGACATCAAGAAACAGAAGAAATCAGTGGAGGATCACTCTCCATTGATGCCTAGATCGCTGAATTTCGATACTCCAGTCATAACTTCTCAGCATTCTGCAGCTCCGGATATCCAATACCAGGGTGGATCAACAGGGATGCGTTCTGGATCATCGGCAATGTCTCAGACTCTAGGATCCTACTTTCAACCTTCAGGATCCTCTTTTCAGCATCAAGGATCCTTCTTTCAGCATCAGGGATCCTTCACCAGTTCAGGAAGGTACATGGGGACACAGCCGGTTCAAGGATCCTCTTAGGTTCAAGGATCCTCTCAGGTTCAAGGATCCTCCTTTTAGCCTCAAGGATCCTCATCTCAGGTTTTCGGATCCATGGATTATCCTCCAAGACCCCCATCTACAACACATCAAGGATCCAACATCTTTCAGGATCAAGGATTCTTAAGGAGTGTACAACCTGGAAGTTCAGATGTTCATCAAGGAGACTTCATTCCAATGCAGACCATTGCTTCTTCTAGTCCCTCAATTATACCAGAATCCCGTCAACATGGGTTCACATTTGGAATTCCAAACTTGAATCCTCCGGGAGGTGACACTTTGAATAATTCATATACTACTAACAATGGCTTTATGCAGGATATAGGCATCAACCAGGCTATGGCTAGGGAATTACATAAATTGAAGGATATGATATCCAGTGTACCAGGAGTGGTTAAACCCATTCATGAAATCCCAGATGGAAGCCACAGGATATCTTGTTTTGCACCACCTCTCTGTGATGCAGAAATCCCAAAAAGATTCCAGATACCAACCATGAAGCTATATGATAGTTCAACGGATCCAGAAGAGCATGTGGCTCAATACAGAGAAAGGATGGAGATCAATCCAATTCCTGAGAGGTTAAAAGAAGCATGTCTATGCAAGGGTTTTGGATCAACATTCACATGATCAGCTCTTAAATGGCTGCTAAGTCTTCCCCCATACTCTATTACTTCATTTGCTAATTTAGTTAATCTGTTTAATAGTCAATTCTCATGTAGTAGAAAGTTTGAACGATTAACTAGTGATCTATATAGGGTAACACAAGGTCAAAATGAATCACTTAGAGATTATATCACTAAGTTTAGTAAAGAATCCTTGGATATTCCTAATTTGGATATTGCTACGGCTGTAGAAGCCTTCAAAATGGGTTTACTTAGGGATTCATTGTTCTATGATGATCTTGTCATGACCCCTTGCAGGAATCTTGATGAAGTAAGAACCAGGGCCCTTAGATTTATCCGGCTTGAGGATGATAAAAGGATCCAGGAAAAACTGGTAGGATCCTCGAAGCAGGAAAAGTAAGGATCCTACTTCAGGAACAACAAGTCCAAATTTTATAACAAGTCTGATAATCAGAATGTGCATGCAGTAGAACAGGAAGAGGATGATGAGGATTATCCTCCAATTTCTGAATATTGTTTTTCTGTTGATGTTATGGGTAAAATTCTGAGCCCATATCCTAGGAAATATCTTGAATTATATCTTGATTGTATGATATCTGCTCATATCTGGGATGCTCATTCAGGATATTGGTAGCATCCTGAAGGGTATCCTCAGGATTACTAACAGGTTGTGTGCAGGAGTATGCGTCCAGGTGCCCAACGTTCATGAAGACCCTTTCTCCGGGAGACTCGGTCCAAGTCGTTCAAATGAAGACGTTGAAGCCGCATTACTCGGTCTACAACGTTAACAATGGAATATTCGAATTTTAGTTATTATTTCGTTACTATAAATAGGTGGGTATATCAGATCGAATAGGACATCACAACTACACTCATTACACTCTCACACTTGTTCTCTCGCAATTTTACTTTCACACAAGCATTGTAACACTTAGCGATCTGGTCGATATCCTGCACTGTATCCTGAAGTTTGAAGCAATAAGAAGAACTAGGCAGCTGCGATTGTCAGCTCCCGAGGTTTTATGCTGGCGATCTAGATTGATCAAGGGCTTTCCTCTTACATCTCGTGTCATTTCCTTTACTTTTCGCTCATAGTTTGATTGTAGATACAGCTCAATATCCTGAGCCGTATCCTGAAAACTGTTTTTACAAACAACATAACAAGCATATTTCCAATACACTTTTTAGCACACTACCTAACTAATTTGATCACTTAATTGCTTCGGTAATTTTTGACCAAAACAATTTGGCGCCCACCGTGGGGCAAGTGGTGCTACCTTTACTAAAAATCTTTGTAAAATCATTAATCGGTTTTCTGTTTTCAAAACTTTTTGCCACATTGTCCACAATGGCCTCAAGATCAAACATAAGCTCCTCCACTGTGTCTTCTACAACTTCTGCTACTACTGGTTCGGTGTTTCCACCACCTCCTCCAAGGATGCCAGGTTCTTCACAACCTCAGGACCCAGAGTGTTCAGGGATCTGCTCCCGTTTTAGCTTCTAATGATGAGATTCTAACCTTATTTGGAAGTGTGCAGGAACAAATGAGGCAGCAACAGGAAACTAACCAAATGCTGTTGAGAGAAACACAACTCTTAAAAGCTGGCTCGAGCAGATCCGCTGAGGATATTGTTACTCCTTTACAACCCAGAACTTTGAACTTCAGTTCGGCTGTGTATACTGAGGATAATAGGGGGAATATTGTGCCTAGTCATTCCCAGAATCATACTCCTGAAATACCCTCATCGATCAGGATGTCAACTGTGAGGAGCTCAGGATATGTTTCAGGATATGGCCAGAATCCTCAGACTGGTAACGTGTCGAATAATAATATTCATGCTACTAACAACAGTGGATTTTTGCAGGATGCAGGTATGACATCAACATTTACTAGGGAGCTTCAGAAATTGAAGGACATGACATCCAGTGTACCTGGAGTGGTCCAGCCAATTCCGGAAGTGTCCCAAGACAGCCACAGGATATCTCGTTTCGCACATCCTATCTGTGATGCTGAGATCCCGAAGAGATTTCAAACCCCCAACATGAAGCTCTATGATGGGACTACGGATCCTGAAGAGCATATTGCCCAGTATAGGGAAAGAATGGAGATTAATCCTATCCCTCCGGAGCTTAAGGAAGCATGCCTATGCAAAGGCTTTGGTTCTACTTTAACAGGATCAGCCTTGAAATGGCTCTTAAATGTTCCTCCACATTCGATTACATCTTTTGCTCACCTAGTGAATTTATTTAATAGTCAATTTTCTTGTAGTCGGAGTTTTGAAAAACTAACAAGTGATCTCTACAGGATAACTCAAGGACCTCAGGAATCCCTAAGGGATTATGTGAACAAATTCAGCAGGGAATCCTTGGATATCCCTCACCTTGATGTTGCCACAGCGGTCCAAGCATTCAAGATGGGACTACAAAAGGATTCCCAATTTTATCAGGATCTTGTGATGAATCCTTGCAGGAATTTGGACGAGGCTCGAAACAGGGCCTTGAGATATATCAGGCTGGAGGATGATAAGAAATTGCAAGAAAGGATGAACTCATCTACTACCTACGAGTCAACCAATAGGAAGTCAGAATCCTCATTTAAACCATATCGCTCTAAGCCATATGGTAGAAATGACAACAAGAATGTGAATGCTGTTGAAGATGAGGATCCTGAAGAATATCCTGAATTATCTGAATATTGCTTTTCTGTTAACATTCCTGAATTAATGTATGCTATGCAGGGTTTAGGAGACAAAACTAGGTGGCCTCGAAAGAACCAACAAAAAGCTGATTGGAAGGATAAATCCAAATGGTGTGCCTTCCACGAAGATTTTGGTCATGTGACTGAGGATTGCATTGCTCGAAGAAAAGAAATAAGTTATCTTCTGAGCAAGGGATATCTGAAGGATCTCCTAGGAAGAAAGAAGAATAAGGGCCAGGATACGGAGAAGGATCCTGAACGAGCGACATCACCTCCTGCGGATGCCAAGATAATCAACTTTATTTCGGGAGGATCCGACATTTGTGGGACTTCGTATTCTGCGGCCAAGAGGCATGCAAAGGAGGCTAAGACTGAAAGGGGAGATAAACCAGCCATGATGACAACCCTTACAACTGACAAAGTGATCACTTTCGATAGTGGTGACCGGGATACTGTGCAGGATCCTCACCATGATGCTCTCGTAATAACATTGCATGTTCCTAACCATTTTGTACGCAGGATATTGGTGGACAACGGTAGCCCTGTCAACATAATTCAGCTGGAAACACTGAAGAGGATGAATGTATCTCCGATGGACATTACTTCGAAGTCCACTGTGCTCGTTGGTTTCAGTGGAGAAGCTAAGAATACCGTGGGAGAGATAAAGTTACCAGTATATGTTGAAGGGGTCAACTCGATACAACGATTCTGTGTGATGGATCCCTATCCTACTATAACATCATACTAGGTAGGCCATGGATCCATGACATGAAGGCCGTCCCATCAACCTATCATCAGTGTATCAAGATCCCTACTGCTTGGGGGGTTGTCAAGGTGGAAAGTGGTCAACAGGAGGCAAAGGAATGTTACTCATCCTCGATGAAATCCTCAACCAAAAGCCCAATGCAGTATAGTAATTAAAGATACGAGCCCAGGATATCGCGGAAGCTTCAGAACAGGATGTTAAGAAAATTATCCTGGACCAGGATAATCCGGATATCTCGGTGCTCGTAGGGACCAATATCCCTCAAGATATTGAGGATCAGCTTACTAACTTTTTGAAATGCAGGATGTCAACATTTGCATGGAAGCATGAGGATATGACAGGTATATCCAAAGACATTATCACTCACAAGCTTGGAATTGACAGGTCTTTCAAGCCTGTCCAACAAAAGAGAAGGAAGTTTGCTCCAGAACGAAACATAATTATTAAAGAAGAGGTTGAAAGACTATTGAAGTCCAAGATGATCAGAGAAGTCAAATTTTCCAAATGGCTAGCAAATGTGGTAGTAGTTCAAAAGAAGAATGGGAAATGGAGAGTTTGTGTAGATTACACAGACTTGAATAAGGCTTATCCCAAAGACCCATTTCCTCTTCCTCATATTGATGCAATGGTGGATGCTACCGCCGACCATGAAATGTTAACCTTCATGGATGCATCCTCAGGATTTCAGCAGATTCAGATGGAACCTTCAGACCAGGAGGATACTGCCATCATGACACCAACAGGTATTTATTGTTATACTGCTATGCCTTTCGGTTTGAAAAATGTAGGTGCAACATACCAGAGATTGGTGAACATGATGTTCAAAGATAAGCTGGGGGACACAATGGAGGTATACATCGACGATATGGTGGTAAAATCTAAAAAGGTCGAGGGTCACCTCCAGGATATTAAGAGAGCATTTGATATCCTGGATCAATATAACATGAAGCTAAATCCTGCCAAGTGCCATTTTGGAGTGGGGGCAGGAAAGTTTTTAGGATATATGGTAACTAAAAGAGGGATAGAAGCGAGCCCGGAACAGATCAAAGCCATCCTAGATATCAAATCACCTTCTAACATGAAGGATGTTCAAAGGCTGACAGGACGAGTAGCAGCGCTAAATAGATTTATCTCAAGATCCTCAGAAAAATGCAAGGAGTTTTATGATATCCTGAAGAAAAATAAGAAGTTTGAATGGGGGGAGAAGTATGAAGCAGCCTTGCAGGATTTGAAGCGATACCTCTCAACTGCACCTCTACTAATGAAGCCTGAGGATGGTGAACCATTATCCCTGTATCTTGCAGTATCAGGGAATGCAGTAAGTGCTGTCCTAGTAAAGGATCATGAAGGTCAGCAGTATCCTGTTTATTATGTTAGCAAAAGTTTATTAGATGCTGAAACTAGATATTCTCATTTAGAAAAGTTAATATTGGCTCTAGTTATGGCATCAACGAAGCTTAGACATTACTTTGAGACACATAGGATTCATGTTAAAACTAATTATCCTGTTAAAAATGTGCTTAGGAAACCAGAGATGTCCGGTAGGATGGCTAAGTGGTCAGTGAAGTTGAGTGCTTATGATTTAGTATATGAACCTAGGAATGCCATAAAATTGCAGGCTCTAGCCGACTTTGTGGCTGATTTCAGTAGTGACATTCAGGATGAGGTAGACCTAGAAGTCCAACAATTAGGAGAATCCACAGGATCCTGGACATTGTACACTGATGGAGCATCTAATGTTAGAGGAGTAGGACTGGGAATACTACTAAAATTGCCACAGGGGGGCATATTACCCCAGGCTATTAGGTGTGAATTTCCTGCTACCAATAACGAAGCAGAATATGAGGCTTTAATTGCAGGATTAGAACTAGCTAAAAATATGAATATCAAGAATTTGCAAGTATATGTTGACTCCTTGTTAATTACTAATTATTTTAATGGATCCTATGCAGTTAAGGGTGAGAAATTAATCGAATACCTCGATATTCTCAAAACATTAGCAGGATATTTTGATGTTTTTACACTTGAACAGGTACCAAGGGAAGATAATGCTGAAGCAGATGCCTTAGCAAACCTGGGATCATCAGTCAGGATACTGGAAGGAACCCAAATACCAATACTACATATCTTGTATCCTGCAATGACTCCTCAGGATAAAGAAGTAATAAGTATCCAGGATCCTGTTGCTGAATATCCTGAGGAGGATCCTAAATCCTGGACGGCTCCAATCATAAGATATCTCAAGGAAGGACACATCCCTAAAGACGAAAATCATAAGGCATTCAGGATGAAGGTATCACGATTCACCATTATAAATAATGTCTTGTATAAGAAATCTCTTGCAGGACCATATCTAAGGTGCTTGGAGGATCCCGAAACTAAAGAAGTACTTCAGGATATACATGATGGGGATTGTGGTAACCATACTGGGGGCAGGTCATTATTCTCAAAGGTGTTGAGAACAGGATACTATTGGCCAACGATGAGGAAAGATGCTACAGAATATGCTCGAAGATGTGATGCATGTCAAAGGCATAGTAACATACTACATCAACCAGCTGAACCACTATATCCTATAGCTTCCCCTTGGCCATTCATGAAATGGGGAATGGACATAGTAGGGAAATTGCCAAAAGCTCCAGGAGGAAAGGTCTTTATGCTGGCAATGACTGATTATTTCTCTAAGTGGGTGGAGGCTAAAGCATTTGTTCAAGTCAGAGATCAAGAAGTAGTATCCTTCATAAAGAGGAATATCCTGACCAGGTTTGGAGTACCAGCTAAAATCATTTGTGACAATGGATCTCAGTTTATAAGCAAGAGAACTACTAACTTTTGCAAGAGTTGGGGAATCAAGATGATCGCATCCACCCCGGTACATCCTCAAGCAAATGGACAAGCTGAATCCTCAAACAAGATAATTGTTAACAACTTGAAGAAGAGATTAGGAACCAAGAAAGGAAGATGGGCAGAAGAACTACCCTTTGTTTTGTGGGCCGATAGAACAACGGTAAAGAATGCAACTGGCCAGACACCATTTTCCTTGGTATTCGGAGCAGAAGCAGTGATCCCAACAGAGATGGTGATACCTACTGCGAGATCTATCCTCCAAGATCCTGAGCAGAATCCTGAAGCTTTGTGCCAGAATTTGGACACCGTAGACGAGACAAGAGATGCAGCAAGACTATGGATGGCAGCATATCAACAAAGGATATCCAGGGCATACAACAAGAATATAAGGACTAGAAGATTCAAAGTTAGGGATTGGGTGTTAAGAAAGGCTTTTCAAAATATCACTAATCCTGCTGATGGAAAACTGGCTCCAAAATGGGAAGGACCATATAAGGTTGAATCAGAATCAGGTAAAGGAGCGTACCGAATCAGGAGCATGGAAGGGGAAATGTTACCAAGATCCTGGAATGCTATACACTTAAAGCTCTATTTCAAGTAAGAATAGAATTTAATTTCTATCTCAGAATGGTATATGTTCTATCTCTCTTAAATATATTTGAATTCGTTTATTATCTTGAACCCAATACTGACTTAGGCATCGGAGGGGTGTTAGCCAAGCTAACACCAACCTTAGTTTAAGGTTGTTTTGCAGAATATGTGTCAGGATATAGCTACAGGATATAAGCTCAGGATATTTCGAAAGATTAGAGGATTGGCCCCCCCTCTCTCCCGTTTAAGGGATTCTGATTCCTTCACAGGTTTAAAGGTATTCACCTTTCTCACGAATTGGGTTTAAACACCCCGCCTGGAGCGCAAGTTATCCGTGGATAGTTCAAGGTGGCGGGACCAGTTCATGTAAAAGTGGCTGACAATTTCATTACTGTTGGCTATACCCTGGATCCTTAAGGTATATGAGGATTGACCACCATCTCTCGCGAAAGGGTATTTTCATACTCTCTAAGGTTTAAAGATTTTCACCTTTCTAAGACTTAGAGTTTATACACTCTCGCCTGTAGCGCATGAAATCAGGGTTTATCCCCAGGATATAAGGGTTTATCCCCAGGATATCAGGGTTTATCCCCAGGATATAAGGGTTTATCCCCAGGATATTAAGGAATTATCACCAAGATATTAAGGGTTTATCCCAGGATATCAAGGATTGATTCCTGGATATTCATGGTTTATCCAGTAGAGCTAAAGTATGACTACATTTACATTCCTATGTTAAACACAGGGGACATGTATCATACAATTTAAAGGATGGATCCAAGTTTGTAAGTGTGCACTGGGGAAATTTCTATGGTGGAAAACTGGAATTGATTCCTTAGGGAATTCCTGGTATGGACTCTCCTTTTTATTTCGATAATTTACAGATTGTATATCGGTATCCTGATCAGGATATCTTTCAGGATACATTTACAATATGTTCCAAAGAATGTTCAGACAAAATTATTTTTACAAGTAAATCTCATGTAACAACAGAAATAAAGCCAAAAAAAATTATATTATTAACATAGCAAAAGATTGTGCTTTTGGCTTTGTCTCAAACCGAGACCCATCCACCAAAAGCATGATTAGTTTTCTACCCTATTTACTTAACAATTGAAGGCTTCGTCTTAGAACCCAAGATACCTCCACCTTCAATTGTTAAAAGTGTTCAAAATAAACCATACTAACTGATGACCAAGGGCTTCGTCCTGAAACTCAGGATCCCTCCACCTTTGGCCATCATATTGTCTACATGCAGGAAATTAAAATTGTTTAACAGACGAGAAAGGGAAATTGTTCAAACAACCAAAACTACCAAATTTAAAAAGTGGGCTCCAGCCTTGGCACGTACATACATCATCGCCCACCTGAATGCCCTCACACAGCGGCATCTTCTCCAACCTTCTCCAACTTCTCAGCACCAGCATCCTGAGCAGCATCCTCACCAGCATCCGCTCCAGCATCCTTCTTGTCTCCAGCCTGGTCCACCACCTCTGCTGACTTAGAGGATTCACCAGCTTCAGCAGGAAGTGGCACAGCCTTGCCTCCATGCTCCTTCAGCTTTGCCACCCAAGAGTCAACTGGCCAAGATGGGCATACAAGGCCTGTCTCCTTAGCCTCATAAGCCATCTTGATGCGTGTTAGGGCAGGATTTTTAATGACCTATGATCCTTACCTAGTATCCTAATAATGATCCTTGTTTCTGTGGCAGATGGTGATCCTCAAAAGAACTTCAGGATCAGGATAATGGATCATCCTAAGGATCCTCATACTAACGATTATTCTCTTTGAATTTAACGTTGTTTTGCTGGAATTACGAGTTGGACCTGGTCTTGGCAGCGTTATTAAGGAATCTTTCACGCTAATTTCGCACATGCATAACCAGAAATAGACGTTGTGGAGAATATGGAAACTTAGCACAAATTACGGGCAATTAGTTAGGCTAAATTTACTTCTGTTTCTAAAGGGGTAACGAGCTAGTAGTTAGGTGACTTACCTAAATTCAACCACACACACTTATATAAAGGGCACTCTCGAGCATTCGGAAGAGACAACACATTTCTTACACGCTCTAGCATACTACACCATAGTGATCCTTGTACCTAGCTCGTTATCATCCGAAGTTGTAAACATTGTTTATTATATTGAAGTTTGGTGATCGGTAGTTTCCATCACCCGAGGTTTTTTATGCCGGAGATCATTCATTGATCAAGGGCTTTTTCCTCGTATAAATACTTGTCACTTGTGCAGTTTACATATAAGTGATCCTTTTCTTTATTCATCATTACAAGCATCATTCCTCGTTAACAGAGAGTTTGGTTGCATTATCCTTGTGTGATTTTTGACCAAAACAGTTTGGCGCCCACCGTGGGGCAATTGGTGCTTCATTCATAAGAAAGTTTTCTATTGGTGAAAATTCCGGATCGTTGCATACATGGCTTCATCATTGAAGAATACCTCTACAGCGATGTCTGCGGTCAATTCATCTCAGGGCATTCCACCTTTGCCTCCACCACCTGCTGGATCTCAGAAAAATGCTGAGAAGAGACCAACTTCCATTTTCTCTAAACCTCCATCTTCTTCTGCTCCAACTTCTTCTGCTCCCACTACTAGTGATATGTTTACTTTGATTTTGCAGATGAGGGATCGTATTCAGCGGCAGGATGAAACTAATGACAGGATCCTCAAGGAAATCGGAGATCTCAAGAGACAAAAGAAAACGGCAGAGGATCATTCTCCGCTGGTGCCCAAATCTTTGAATTTTGATACTCCGATGATTACTTCTCAGCCATCAGAGGTCCCAGACGGTCAACATGTGGGTGGATCAAGAGGAGTGCACTTCGGCTCAGCAATGGTGACTCAGGCGTCAGGTTCATATTTCCAGCCAGCAGGATCCTATCCTCAGCATATGGGATCCTTCATGAATTCAGGAGCCTACTCTGGAGCGCAGCAGGTTCAAGGATCCTCCTTTGTTCCAGGATCATCCCAGGTTCTAGGATCCTCTTTTGTTCCAGGATCATCCCAGGTTCAAGGATCCTCCTTTGTTCCAGGATCATCCCAGGTTCTAGGATCCTCTTTTGTTCCAGGATCCTCCTTCGTTCCAGGATCATCCCAGTTTCAGGGATCCCTCCAGATGCCAGGATCCTTGAAGAATTTGCAAACAGGAAGTTCAGATGTCCATCAAGGAGATTTTATTCCAATGCAGACCATTGCCTCCACTGGTCCCTCCATCATCCCAGAGTCCCAGCAATATGGATTCACATCCAATATTCCTAACTTGAACCCAATGGGAGGTAACACTTTTAATAATTCTCTTACCACTAACCATGGATTCATGCAGGATGCAGGTATCAACCATGCTATGGCTAAGGAACTGCAGAAACTGAAGGATATGATATCAAGTGTTCCAGGGGTGGTCAGACCTATCCCGGAGATTGCAGATGGAAGCCATAAGGTATCTCGTTTTGCACCACCAATTTGTGATGCTGAGATTCCCAAAAGATTCCATATTCCAACTATGAAGCTGTATGATGGTTCAACGGATCCTGAGGAACACATAGCACAATACAGGGAAAGGATGGAGATCAATCCGATTCCAGAAAGGTTAAAGGAAGCGTGTCTATGCAAGGGATTTGGATCCACTCATACTGGATCAGCTCTCAAATGGCTGCTAAGCCTTCCCCCTTACTCTATTACTTCATTTGCTAATCTAGTTAACTTATTCAATAATCAATTTTCTTGTAGCAGAAAATTTGAACGATTGACTAGTGATTTATATAGGATAACTCAAGGTCATAATGAATCATTAAGGGATTATATAACAAAATTTAGTAAAGAATCTTTGGACATTCCCAACTTGGATATAGCCACGGCTGTTGAAGCCTTCAAGATGGGATTGCTTAGGGATTCGTTATTCTATGATGATCTTGTTATGACACCATGCAGGAACCTAGATGAAGTAAGGACTCGGGCACTCAGGTTCATCCGGCTAGAGGATGACAAGAGGATCCAGGAGAGACAAGCAGGATCCTCAAAACAAGAAAAGCAAGGATCCTCTTTCAAAAACAACAAATTCAAATCCTATAACAGAACTGACAACCAGAACGTGCATGTTGTTGACCAAGAAGAAGATGATGAGGATTATCCTCTGATTTCTGAATATTGTTTTTTCGTTGATAAACATGAACTAATCCTTGCAATGCAGAATCTTGGAGAAAAAGCCAGATGGCCCAGAAAAATGACAAACCAGCCGCAATTAAAGACAAATCAAAGTGGTGTGCATACCATGAGGATTTTGGGCATTTAACAGAGGAATGCATCGCATTGAGAAAGGAAACTGGATATCTGCTGAGCAAGGGACATTTAAAAGAATTGTTGGGAAGAAAAAAGCTAAGGACTCAGGATCCTGAAAGGATCCCTGAAAAAGCTCCAGCTCCTCCGGCAGATGCACAAACTTTATTTCTGGAGGATCAGACATCTGTGGTACATCCTTCTCAGCAGCTAAAAGGCATGCAAAGGAAGTTAAAATGGATAATGGAGAAAGACCTATTCGAACATCAAGTGTCTCGGAAGGAAAAGTGATAACCTTTGATGAGAATGATCGCATTGACATCCCGGATCCTCATCATGATAGTTTAGTTATTACTCTCTTTATTTCTAACCATTTTGTCCGCATGATCCTTATTAACAGGGGAAGCTCAGTAAACATTATCCAGCTTGATGTTCTGAAGAAAATGGGTATCCCTGAATCAGATATCACACCAAGATCCTCCGTGCTTGTGGGATTTAGTGGCGAAACTAAGAGAACCCTGGGGGACATCAAACTCCCAATTTATGTGGAAGGATTACATAATTATCAAAAATTTTGTGTTATTGACTGTTTATCTTGTTGTAATGTTATCCTTGGCAGGCCCTGGATACACGATATGAAGGCAGTCCCATCCACCTACCATCAATGTGTGAAGCTCCCTAGCCCTTGGGGAATAGTCAAGATCGATAGTGATCAGCAGGAGGCTAAGGATTGTTACACCTCATCAATGAAACCAACCTCGAAATCAAGGGAGCAATAGTAATTAAAGTATCCTCCAAGGGATGTCTTGGAGGCAAGAGAGCAGGATGTGGACGAAATCCTCATGGATCCTGATGATCCTGAATCCAAAATCTATATCGGATCAGGGATCCTTGGCAAGATGAAAGAAGACCACGTATCCTTCCTCAAAAGAAGAAAATCTACCTTTGCATGGAAACATGAGGATATGACAGGTATATCTAAGGATATTATCACTCATAAACTTGGCATTGACAGGTCATTCAAACCAATCCATCAAAAAAGGAGGAAGTTTGCACCAGAAAGAAACGCCATTATCCAGGAAGAGGTAGAGAGATTGCTACGAGCAGGTATGATTAGAGAAGTAAAGTATCCAAGATGGCTGGCCAATGTGGTTGTGTTCAAAAGAAAAATGGAAAGTGGAGGGTATGTGTCGATTTCACTGATTTAAATAAGGCATGTCCCAAGGATCCTTTCCCATTACCCCACATTGACTCCATGGTGGATGCAACGACGGGTCATGAACTGCTAACCTTTATGGATGCTTCATCTGGATTCCAACAAATTCAGATGGAACCATCTGACCAAGAGGATACGGCTTTTATGACCCCAACCGGTTTATATTGTTATATTGCTATGCCGTTTGGATTAAGGAATGTAGGTGCAACATATCAAAGACTGGTGAATATGATGTTCAAAGATCAGATTGGACAGACTATGGAAGTATACATAGATGATATGGTGGTGAAATCCATAAAAGCTGAGGATCACCTAAGAGACTTGGAGGAAGCATTTGATATCCTTGACAGATATAACATGATGCTTAATCCTTCAAAATGTCACTTTGGTGTAAAGGCAGGTAAATTCTTAGGATATATGGTAACCAAGAGGGGCATTGAAGCAAGCCCGGAACAAATCAAAACATTGGTGAATATCAAATCTCCTGCCAACGCTAAGGATGTGCAAAGGCTAACAGGCAGGATAGCAGCTTTAAACGGATTTATATCTAAATCCTCAGAAAAGTGTAAAGAATTCTATGATATCCTAAGAAAGAACAAGAAATTCAAGTGGACTGAAAAGCATGAGAGTGCTTTACAAGCCCTCAAAGAATACCTATCCTCAGCTCCAGCGTTGATGAAACCAGAAAAAGGAGACGTGTTATCCTTATATCTTGCGGTATCCTCGAAAGCAGTAAGTGCAGTCCTTGTTAAGGATCATGAAGGTACACAATATCTTGTCTATTATGTAAGTAAGAGTTTACTTGATGCTGAATCCAGGTATTCACACCTTGAAAAGCTTATTCTTGCAATAATTATGGCATCTACTAAGTTAAGACATTATTTTGAAACCCATGTTATTGTTGTTAGAACTAACTTTCCAATTAAGAATGTCCTCAGGAAACCAGAGATGTCCGGAAGGATGGCTAAGTGGGCAGTAAAGCTTGGTGCCCATGATATAAGATATGAGCCTAGAACAGCCATCAAATCTCAAGCATTAGCAGACTTTGTGGCTGATTTCAGTAGTGATTTACAAAAGGAAGCCGAATTGGAAGTCCAGCAGCTGGATGAGACCAAGGATCCTTGGATACTACATACTGATGGATCCTCAAATGTTTAAGGCACGGGGCTTGGTATACTACTAAAATCGCCACAGGGGGACATAATACCCCACTCCATAGCTTGTGAGTTCCAAGCCACTAACAATGAGGCTGAATATGAAGCCTTGATTGCTGGTTTGCAAATCGCTAAGCAATTGGGGATCAGGTATCTTGAGGTATACGTGGATTCATTGTTAATCACTAATCACTTTAATGGATCCTATGCTGTCAAAGGTGAAAAACTAACCAAATATTTAGAGATAGTCAAAGAATTGGCACTCTCCTTTGTTTTCTTTAGTTTGACACAGGTACCAATGGAAGAAAATACAGAAGCTGATGCATTGGCTAATCTAGGATCATCCTTGAAGATCCCAGAGGATATAAGTATCCCCATCATCCATATCCTGACCCCTGCTATTGAAAATCAAGTGACCATGGAAATAGAAGAGGATTCTGCAATGAACCCTAGTGAGGATACTCAATCCTGTCCAGGATCATGGATCTCACCAATCATGAGATACTTACAACACGGGGAGATTCCTATGGGAGAAAACCCTAGGGCTTTCAGGATTAAGGTATCTCAATTCACAATCTTAAATAATATGTTGTATAAGCGATCTCTTGCAGGACCATATTTGAGATGTATCGAGGATCCTGAAGTCCAAGAAGTTTTAAAAGACTTCCATGAAGGAGATTGTGGAAACCACACTGGGGGCAGGGCATTGTTCTCAAGGATCTTAAGGACAGGATACTACTGGCCAACTATGAAAAGGGATGCTGTGGAGTATGCTAAGAAGTGTGATCCTTGTCAAAGACACATCAATATCCTTCACCAGCCGGCTGAATTTCTACACCCTATATCCTCCTCTTGGCCATTTATGAGATGGGGGATGGATATAGTTGGCAAGCTCCCTAAGGCACCTGGTGGAAAAGTGTTCATGCTTGCTATGACTGATTACTTTTCCAAGTGGATAGAGGCTGAAGCTTTTGCCCAAGTCAGAGAGAAGGAAGTTATATCCTTTATTAAGAGAAATATTATAACTAGATTTGGCATTCCTTCTGAAATTATATGTGATAATGGTTCCCAATTTATTGGGAGCAGAACTACTAACTTTTGTGACAGCTGGGGGATTAAGATGATAACATCAACACCAGTCCACCCACAAGCTAATGGTCAAGCAGAATCATCCAAGAAGATCATCATCAACAATTTGAAGAAGAAACTTGGATCCAAGAAGGGGAAATGGGCAGAAGAATTACCTTATGTGCTTTGGGCTGATAGGACAACCCCCAAGAATGCTACTGGTCAAACACCATTCTCTTTGGTATTTGGGGCAGAGTCAGTGATCCCAACAGAAATGGTGGTTCCAACTGCTAGAACAAGTACCCGTGATCCTGAGGAAAACAATGAGAACATGGCTCAAGACTTGGATACTATTGAGGAAATCAGGGATCTGGCTAGGATAAGGATGACTAGCTACCAACAAAGAATGGCTGGTGCTTACAACAAAAATGTCAGGATAAGGAAATTCCAAGTTGGGGATATGGTATTGAGAAAAGCATTCCAGAATACCACCAATCCTGCTGATGGAAAATTAGCACCAAAATGGGAAGGCCCTTATTTGATTGAAGCTGAAGCAGGAAAGGGGGCATATAGATTGCTAACCATGGAAGGTGACTTGCTACCAAGAGCCTGGAATGCTGTCCACTTGAAGAAATATTTCATGTAAGCAGGATCCTCCTGACACATATGATCCTTACATTAGAGGTATCCTTGAAGGATCCTTGAGGTGTCAATGATCCTGTTAGGGCTGGATTTTTACAATACATGATCCTCACATGTGATCCTAACCAGTGATCCTTGTTTCTTTGACAGATAGTGATCCTCAGCAGAGTTCCAGGATCAGGATCACGGATCATCATAGGATCCTCATGCTAACAGTTGCTTTCGTTGAATTTAATGTTGTTTTGCAGGACATCTAGCAGGATCCGCTCTTAAGCATCTCAATTAAAGGACACGTCTTTACAACTATGGCATGTGCTTAATCGGAGATGGACGTTGTGAAGGATATGGAAACATGGCATGATTTAAGGGCGATAATTTAGGCTAGATTTACTTTTATTTCTAAAGGGGTAATGAGCTGATTATTAGTCTTTTTACCTAAAATAGGTCACCTACACTTGTATATATAACACTCTTCCTCATTCGGAAGAACACACAACACAATTCTCACACGCTTAGACACTCGAAACTATAGTGATCCTTGTACTCAGCTCATTATCATCCAAAGTTGTAACTATTTTTCTTATATTGAAGTTTGGTGATCGGTAGTTGCCATCACCCGAGGTTTTTTATGCCGGAGATCATACATTGATCAAGGGCTTTTTCCTCGTATAAATCATTGTGTCTTTGCATATTTCTCATTGAAGTGATCCTTTACTTTTTCTACAAAACCAAGCATCATACCCCATTTACATAAAGTTTGGTTGCATTATCCTTGTGTGATTTTTGACCAAAACAGTTTGGCGCCCACCGTGGGGCAATTGGTGCTTCATTCATAAGAAAACTTTCTGTTCGAAATCATTTCAAAGAATTACATGGCTTCATCATTGAAAAACATGTCCACGGTGATGTCTGCAGTCACCTCGTCTCAGAACACTCTGCCTCCTCCACCGGCAGGATCCCAGAAGAATGCTGAGAAGAGACAAACTCCTACTAACTCTAAACCACCATCTTCTTCTGCTATGAATTCTTATATTCCCAGTACTAGTGATGTATTTACTTTGATTTTGCAGATGAAGGATCGCATGCAGCGGCAGGATGAAACTAATGATAGGATCCTCAGGGAAATTGGAGATCTCAAAAGACAAAAGAGAACGGCAGAGGATCATTCCCCACTGATGCCCAAATCCTTGAACTTTGATACTCCAATGATCACTTCTCAGCCATCGGAAATTCCAGACGTGCAAATTATGGGAGAATCAAGAGGATTGCACCTCGGATCAACAGCAATGACTCAGGCATCAGGCTCACACTTTCAGCCGGCAGGATCCTATCCCCAGCATATGGGATCCTTCATGAATTCGGGAGCCTATCCGGGAACACAGCAGTTTCAAGGATCCTACTTTGTTCCAGGATCATCCCAGGGTCAAGGATCCTACTTTGTTCCAGGATCATCCCAGGGTCAAGGATCCTCCTTCGCTCCAGGATCCTTCCAGATACCAGGATCCTTCCAGATGCCAGGATCCCTAAAAAGTTTGCAAACAGGAAGTCTAGATGTCCATCAAGGGGACTTCATTCCAATGCAGACCATTGCTTCCACTGGTCCATCCGTTATTCCAGAATCCCAGCAATATGGATTCACTAACTTGAACCCAATGGGAGGTAACACTTTAAATAATTATCTTACCACTAACCATGGATTCATGCAGGATACAGGTATCAATCATGCTATGGCCAGGGAGTTGCAGAAGCTAAAATATATGATCTCAAGTGTCCCAGGGGTAGTCAAGCCTATCCCAGAGATTGCAGATGGAAGCCATAAGGTATCTCGCTTTGCACCACCAATTTGTGATGCAGAGGTACCCAAAAGGTTCCATATCCCTACTATGAAGCTGTATGATGGTACAACGGATCCAGAGGAACACGTAGCACAATACAGGGAGAGGATGGAGATCAATCCTATCCCAGAAAAGTTGAAGGAAGCATGCCTATGCAAAGGATTTGGATCCACTCTTACTGGATCAGCTCTTAAGTGGCTGCTAAGTCTTCCCCCTTACTCTATTACTTCATTTGCTAATTTAGTTAATTTATTCAATAACCAATTCTCTTGTAGTAGAAAATTTGAAAGATTAACCAGTGATTTATATAGGGTAACTCAAGGTCATAATGAGTCATTAAGGGATTATATAACTAAATTTAGTAAAGAATCCTTGGACATTCCCAACTTGGATATGGCTACGGCTGTTGAATCCTTCAAAATGGGACTGCTTAAGGATTCATTATTCTATGATGATCTTGTTATAACACCATGCAGGAACCTAGATGAAGTAAGAACTCGGGCACTCAGGTTCATCCGGCTAGAGGATGACAAGAGGATCCAGGAGAGACAAGTAGGATCCTCAAAACAGGAGAAGCAAGGATCCTCCTTCAAGAACAACAAATTCAAATCCTACCATAGAAATGAGAACCAGAATGTGCATGCTGTTGACCAAGAAGAGGATGATGAAGATTATCCTCCAATCTCAGAATATTGTTTTTCCGTTGATAATCATGAACTAATCCTTGCAATGCAGAATCTAGGTGAAAAAGCTAGGTGGCCCAGGAAGAATGATAAACCATCCGGGACTAAAGACAAGTCAAAATGGTGTGCATACCATGAGGATTTCGAGCATCTAACCGAAGAATGCATAGCTTTAAGAAAAGAGATTGGATATCTGTTAAGCAAGGGGCACCTAAAAGAACTGTTGGGAAGAAAAAAGCAAAGGACTCAGGATCCTGAAAGGATCCCTGAAAAGGCTCCAGCACCTCCGGCAAATGCACAAGTGATCAACTTTATTTCCGGAGGATCAGACATCTGTGGTACATCCTTCTCGGCGGCCAAAAGGCATGCAAAGGAGTCAAAAATGGATAATGGAGAAAGACCTATTAGAACATCAAGTGTCTCAGAGGGGAAGATGATAACGTTTGATGAGGATGATCGCATTAACATTCAGGATCCTCATCATGATAGTTTGGTTATCACTGTCTTTATCTCTAACCATTTTGTCCGCAGGATCCTTATCGATGGAGGAAGCTTAGTGAACATTATCCAGCTTGATGTTCTAAAGAAAATGGGTATTCCAGAATCAGACATCACACCAAGATCCTCCGTGCTTGTAGGATTCAGTGGAGAAACGAAGAAAACTCTGGGGGACATCAAACTCCCAATCTACGTGGAAGGATTACATAATTATGAAAAATTTTGTGTTATTGACTGTTTATCTGGTTGCAATGTTATCCTTGGCAGGCCCTGGATACATGATATGAAAGCAGTCCCATCCATCTATCATCAATGTGTGAAACTCCCTAGCCCATGGGGGATAATCAAGATCGACAGTGATCAGCAGGAGGCTAAGGATTGTTATACCTCATCCATGAAGCCAACCTCGAAGCCAAGGGAGCAATAGCAATTACAGTATCCTCCGAGGAATGTCTTGGAGGCAAGGGAACAAGATGTGGACGAAATCCTCTTGGATCCTAGTGATCCTGAATCAAAAATCTATATCGGATCAGGGATCCTTGGCAAGATGAAAGAAGACCTAATATCCTTCCTCAAAAGAAGAAAATCTACCTTTGCTTGGAAACATGAAGATATGACAGGTATATCTAAGGATATTATTACTCACAAACTTGGCATTGACAGGTCTATCAAACCAATCCATCAAAAAAGGAGGAAGTTTGCACCAGAAAGGAATGCCATTATCCAAGAAGAAGTAGAGAGACTACTTCGAGCAGGTATGATCAGAGAGGTAAAGTATCCAAAATGGTTAGCCAATGTGGTCGTTGTCCAGAAGAAAAACGGAAAGTGGAGGGTATGTGTCGATTTCACTGGTCTGAATAAGGCATGTCCCAAGGATCCTTTCCCATTACCCCACATTGACTCCATGGTGGATGCAACAGCGGGGCATGAACTGTTGACCTTTATGGATGCATCATCTGGATTCCAACAAATTCAGATGGAACCATCTGACCAAGAGGATACAACCTTTATGACCCCAACAGGTTTGTATTGTTATATTGCCATGCCTTTTGGATTAAGAAATGCAGGTGCAACATATCAAAGGCTGGTGAATATGATGTTCAAAGATCAAATTGGACAAACTATGGAAGTATACATAGATGATATGGTAGTCAAATCAAAGAAAGCTGAGGATCACCTAAGGGATTTGGAGGAAGCATTTGATATCCTTGATAATTATAACATGAAGCTTAATCCTTCAAAGTGCCACTTTGGTGTTAAGGCAGGTAAATTCCTAGGATATATGGTAACTCAGAGGGGCATTGAGGCAAGTCCGGAGCAAATTAAAGCACTAGTAAACATCAAGTCCCCTGCCAATGCTAAGGATGTGCAAAGGCTAACAGGCAGGATAGCAGCTCTGAACAGGTTCATATCAAAATCCTCAGAAAAATGTAAAGAATTTTACGATATCCTAAGGAAGAACAAGAAGTTTGAATGGACTGAGAAACATGAGAATGCTTTACAAGCCCTTAAAGAATATATGTCCTCAGCACCAGCATTATCAAAGCCCGAAAAAGGAGATGTGTTATCCTTATATTTGGTGGTATCCTCAACCGCTGTAAGCGCTGTCCTTGTTAAGGATCATGAAGGTACACAATATCCTATCTACTATGTAAGTAAGAGTTTACTTGATGCCGAATCCAGGTACTCACACCTCGAAAAACTTATTCTTGCATTAATCATGGCATCAACTAAGTTAAGGCATTATTTTGAAACCCATACTATTGTTGTTAAAACTAACTTTCCAATTAAGAATGTCCTCAGGAAACCAGAGATGTCAGGAAGAATGGCTAAATGGGCAGTAAAGCTTAGTGCCCATGATATAAGATATGAGCCAAGAACAGCCATTAAATCCCAAGCATTAGCTGATTTTGTGGCTGATTTCAGTAGTGATCTACAAAAAGAAGCAGAATTGGAAGTCCAGCAGCTGGATGAGACCAAGGATCCCTGGATACTACACACTGATGGATCCTCAAATGTCAAGGGCACAGAGCTCGGGATACTACTAAAATCGCCACAGGGGGACATAATACCCCACTCCATAGCCTGTGAGTTCCAGGCAACTAACAATGAGGCTGAATACGAAGCCTTAATTGCTGGCTTGCAAATTGCTAAGGATATGGGGGTGAAATATCTTAAAGTATATGTAGACTCATTATTGATCACCAATCACTTTAATGGATCCTATGCTGTTAAAGGTGAAAAACTAACAAATATTTAGAGATAGTCAAAGAATTGGCACTTTCTTTTGTTTCTTTCAGCTTAACACAGGTACCAAGGGAGGATAACACGGAAGCTGATGCATTGGCCAACCTAGGATCATCCTTAAAGATTCCAGAAGATATAAGTATCCCTATCATCCATATCCTGGCTCCTGCTATTGAAAATCAGGTGTCCATGGAAATAGAAGAGGATACTGCAGTAATCCCTAGTGAAGAAGATCAGTCTCATGCAGGATCATGGATCTCACCAATCATGAGATACTTGCAAAACGGGGAGATTCCGATGGGAGAAAATCCTAGAGCTATCAGGATTAAGGTATCTCAATTTACAATCTTAAATAATGTGCTATATAAACGATCTCTTGCAGGACCATATTTAAGATGTGTCGAGGATCCTGAAATTGAAGAAGTGTTGAGAGACTTCCATGAAGGAGATTGTGGAAACCACACTGGGGGCAGGGCATTGTTCTCAAGGATCCTTAGAACAGGATACTACTGGCCAACCATGAAAAGGGATGCTGTAGAATATGCTAGGAAATGTGATCCTTGTCAAAGACACAGCAATATCCTTCATCAACCAGCTGAATTGCTACACCCCATACCATCCTCTTGGCCATTCATGAGATGGGGAATGGATATAGTTGGCAAGCTCCCTAAAGCACCTGGTGGAAAAGTATTTATGCTTGCCATGACTGACTACTTCTCTAAGTGGATAGAGGCTGAAGCTTTTGCTCAAGTCAGAGAAAAAGAAGTTATATCCTTTATCAAAAGAAACATTATAACTAGATTTGGCATTCCCTCTGAAATTGTATGTGATAATGGTTCCCAATTCATTGGAAACAGAACTACTAACTTTTGTGACAGTTGGGGAATCAAGATGATAACATCAACACCAGTTCATCCACAGGCCAATGGCCAAGCAGAATCATCCAACAAGATCATCATCAACAATCTGAAGAAGAAGCTAGGATCCAAGAAGGGAAAATGGGCAGAGGAGTTACCTTATGTGCTATGGGCTGATAGAACAACTCCCAAGAATGCCACTGGTCAAACACCTTTTTCTTTAGTATTTGGGGCAGAAGTAGTGATCCCAACAGAGATGGTGATCCCAACTGCTAGAACAAGTGCTCGTGATCCTGAGGAAAATGCTACAATCCTGGCTCAGGATTTGGATACTATTGAGGAAATCAGGGATCTGGCTAGGATAAGGATGGCAAGCTACCAACAAAGAATGGCTGGTGCTTACAACAAAAATGTTAGGATAAGGAAGTTCCAAGTCAGAGATATGGTGTTGAGAAAAACATTCCAAAACACTATTAATCCTGCTGACGGGAAGTTAGCACCAAAGTGGGAAGGCCCTTACTTGATTGAAGCTGAAGCAGGAAAGGGGGCATACAGATTGCTAACTATGGAAGGAAACTTGTTACCAAGAGCCTGGAATGTTGTTCACTTAAAGAGATACTTTATGTGAACATGATCCTTCAAGCATGTGATCCTTACATTGAAGTATCCTCAAAGAATCCCGGTGATGTCAGTGATCCTTACTCTGGTAATGTCCTTATCTTAAAACTATTACATTTCCTTACTTTTTACCAAAGGATAAGGATCCCGTATCCTTCATCCTCTTCTCACGAACCATTTGAGTTATGATAGTTCAGGTATCTACAGCATATCGTCAAAGATCTTCAAAAGCAACGCAGATCCTTGGGTCCAACCCTAGTTATCCTTGGGATTATCCCCAGTTTCCGCCAGCAGCGCACGATGATCCTGATATAGTTCACGTCTTTGGGACCAGTACCCACTTCCGGGGCTGACAACCTCATCGTACTGGCTATACCCAGGATCCTACGTATAATGGTAGACGTACCATACATCCGTTCATAAGGTTTCTAACGTTTTCACGTTAGCTAAGGTTTTGACATTTTCATGTCACTAAGTTTGGATAGTCGCCAGTAAGGGCCATACTCCAGTTTACATACGATCCTTTGGGCTTGTCCCCAGTTATCCTTTGGGCTTGTCCCCAGTTATCCTTTGGGCTTGTCCCCAGTGATCCTTTGGGATCATCCCCAGTTATCCTTTGGGCATGTCCCCAGCTACTAATTTATCTTTTACATTGGCTTAGTCCCAAGATATGTTCCATTTTTCAGGTTCTCGAAGTTAAACAAATAAGGATCCTTAATCCTTATCATCCATTAAAATTTCACTTATGGTTATCTTGATTAAAGGTTAGGATCCTAACTTGGATCCTCAGGTATGATCCTTGACTATTTTGATTATACTAAACAACCCCTACACTTTGACAACTAAAACTATGATCCTTGAAAATTTTCAATGATAGGATATTTGATCTAGGATCATATCCTAAACTTATTAAACATGGTTTGTTCAACTCTTGTTACCCTAACAAATATGTTTCTAAAAACTGGGAATAAAAAGATAAATAAAGGATAACAACACGAGATAAGCCAGAAAAGTTAGAGTTATATTATTAACAAAAGGATCTTAAACCCTTTCAAAAAGTTGTCAAAATTGCCAACCCACATTTCTACCAGCAAAACGTGGCCCGTCCACATGGGTTGGCAAAGGGTGTCCATTGTCTATGCGGTCTTAGCAGGTGCAGGAAATTAAAGGCGGCAGGATCACAAAGGCTTCATCCCCCAAACAGAGGATCCCTCCACCTTTTGCGATCCTACCTATTGTTCAAAGGATCCAGGATCCCTAAACCTAAAAAACTATTGTTCAAAGATTACAAACCATAATTGTTTCGAACCACAAACAAACCACTACCAAACTCAAAAAATTGGGCTCCGGTCTATTCTCGAAATATCCATCATCGCCCAATCCAGCAGCTCACACCTTTGCTGCTCCATCACCACCAGCTTCTCCACCCTGATCCTTGTCAGCATCACCGCCCTCCAGCATTGGGATCTCCTCTGCTTCGTCCTCATCCTCCAGCTCTGCCAATCTTGCCTTCCAACCCTCCACGTCCCATGAGCTCTTGTCAAAGGCAGGATCCTGAGCCTCCGCAGCCATTTGTAGTTGTATCTTGTACATAGCAGTTGCGGCAGAGACCTTGGCATCCTGGATGATCTCCTGCTTCTCGCCATCCATGTCAATTAGCCTCTGAGCAGCCTCATCCTTTGTAGCCCGGAGTTCCTTCTCAAGATCGGCTATCTTGAGATCCTTTAACACGCCCATTTGTTGGAGGTCGGCGATTTGGCTTTCCTGATCCTCGACATGGCAAGGTAGGTCTCAATCTCAGCAAGTTTCTGCAAAAGAGAACAAAAAGGGTAAGTTCAGAATCAGGTGATCCTCGAAGAAGCAGGATATACAAGCAGGATATACAAGCAGAATACACAAGCAGGATACTCGTGAAGGATAACCAACAGGGGCAATGATCCTTACCTCATTGACATAGTCGAGAAACTGTTGGCGGATCAGGGGAAATCCTTGGAGATCCTCAGAAGTCTTCCTCTTCTTCCCCTTACCTCTAACAGGTGCTTTAGGGGCCGAAGCAGAGGGACTGGCAATAGAAGCCTTCTTTCTTGAAGACTTGACATTGGCAAGTTCATCAATCCCGAACTTGGAGGCAGACTTGGCAGACTTAGCAGGTTTCCCAGCGCCTACACAATCAAAACAAGACAAGTTCCCTTACTAATTAAACAGTCTCACATATAACTCACTTTCTAATAAGGATACTTACTTGACATAGTGGCAGATGCGGAGGATACTTCTTGAGAATCTTGGACGGTGACTTGAAATCTTCTGATTTCAGGATCAAGCTTCTTGAAAGCAAGAACCCTCTCTCTGGCAGCAGGGGTTAACTTAAGATGAGCAATGGAGATAGCTGCACAATAAACAAAAAAAAAAAAAAACAAGACATTAGTGATCCTCATCATAAGAGACAAGTTTGATGGTGATCCTTCCAGGATCCTCTATCCTACCATGAGTAGCCCACTCCTTGGGCAGATCCTCCCCGTTAGGGATGGTATCTCTCCTAACAAAGAAGAATCGTCGCTTCCAGTTGGTATCATTTTTTGTGACCTTAAAAACAGGGTGATCCTCTCAAGCTTTCCGTTTCAACAAGTATCGACAGGAACCAAATGTGGTAAGATCATATAACTCGGCCAGCTCCGGCATCCCTAAGTCAATCCCTTCCTGCTCGATGATCCTCTCAAGGGTACACAGAACCCTCCAGATCATCGGCATGGCCTGGATATAGGACATACCGGTCAGAGAAAAGAAGGACTGGGTGAAGGCTGGGAAAGGATATGAATATCCTATGGTAAACGGAGTCGCAGGAAAGGCCACCCAGGCGTCGGAAACGAAATCACTCAGAGCGGTGGGAGTAAAAGACTTGAAGACGGTATCCGCCCGAAAACAGTGACGGATCCTATCAACATGAGCATCAGTAAAACAGCACCTTTCTGTAGGAGAGTCTTTGACGATCCCTTGGCTTTTCAAGGGACTGATCTTCTTGTGATCCTTGTGAGGAGAATTTCGAAGCAACATACTCTTGGCAGGATAAAAGCAGAAAAACAGAGCAAGAGAGGGAAGAAAGAGAAGAGAATACCTGATTAATCTTCGGTAGAGATTATAAAGGGAGAATATCTTGAATTTAAATGAAGATTGATCCTAACCCTATCTCCTATTTATAATCATGATTTGCAGGGATGTCACCTCAATGACGTAAAGGTTGCAACGGCTAGTTCGAAATTAACGGCTAGTTATCCGAATTGTTCGTTGCAGATAAGATCAAAGCAAAATATAACTCGTTAATTTACAATGAACTCCTTATATTTTGGGGGCAATTGTTAGGGCTGGATTTTTACAATACATGATCCTCACATGTGATCCTAACCAGTGATCCTTGTTTCTTTGACAGATAGTGATCCTCAGCAGAGTTCCAGGATCAGGATCACAGACCATCATAGGATCCTCATGCTAACAGTTGCTTTCGTTGAATTTAATGTTGTTTTGCAGGACATCTAGCAGGATCCGCTCTTAAGCATCTCAATTAAAGGACACGTCTTTACAACTATGGCATGTGCTTAATCGGAGATGGACGTTGTGAAGGATATGGAAACATGGCATGATTTAAGGGCGATAATTTAGGCTAGATTTACTTTTATTTCTAAAGGGGTAATGAGCTGATTATTAGTCTTTTTACCTAAAATAGGTCACCTACACTTGTATATATAACACTCTTTCTCATTCGGAAGAACACACAACACAATTCTCACACGCTTAGACACTCGAAACTATAGTGATCCTTGTACTCAGCTCATTATCATCCAAAGTTGTAACTATTTTTCTTATATTGAAGTTTGGTGATCGGTAGTTGCCATCACCCGAGGTTTTTTATGCCGGAGATCATACATTGATCAAGGGCTTTTTCCTCGTATAAATCATTGTGTCTTTGCATATTTCTCATTGAAGTGATCCTTTACTTTTTCTACAAAACCAAGCATCATACCCCATTTACATAAAGTTTGGTTGCATTATCCTTGTGTGATTTTTGACCAAAACAGATCCTTACTCCGGTAATATCCTAATCTTGAACTATTTTAATATCCTTGGGTTTAACCCCAGTTGTTTGGGCTTGTCCCCAGTTATCCTTGGGCTTGTCCCCAGTTTCGCCTGTAGCGCACGATGATCCTGGTATAGTTCAAGTCTTTGGGACTAGTACTCGCTTTAGGGGCTGATAATTCCATCGTACTGGCTATACCTAGGATCCTACGTATAATGGTAGACGTACCATACATCCGTTCCTAAGGTTTCTAACGTTTTCACGTTAGCTAAGGTTTTGGCATTATCATGTCACTAAGTTTGGATAGTCGCCAGTAAGGGCCATACTCCAGTTCACCTATGATCCTTGGGCTTGTCCCCAGTTATCCTTGGGCTTGTCCCCAGTTATCCTTTGGGCTTATCCCCAGTTATCCTTTGGGCTTGTCCCCAGTAATCCTTTGAATTGTTGGGCTTGTCCCCAGTTACTAACTTGTCTTTTATATTGGCTCAGTTCCAAGTTATATTCTATTTTCAGGTTTTCGAAGTTAAACAACTAAGGATCCTCAATCCTTGTTATCTACTAAGGTTTTTCTTATGTTTACCCTGATTACAGTATTAAAGGTAAGGATCCTAACTTGGATTCTCAGGTATGATCCTTAACTATTTTTAATTTTATTCATTATTCATTTGAATAACCTTTATACTTTGACAACTGAACCTATGATCCTTAAAATAAACAACTTTTTGGAAATTTTCGACTATAGGATATTTGATCTTGGATCATATCCTAAATTTCTTAAACATAATTTGCTTAACTTTTCTTACTCAGACAAGTATAAATCAAAACAATTGAAAGTTTAAAGGATATACAAGGATAACATCACAGGATAAGTCAAAAGTTAAAAGTTTTATTCATTCACAAAATATTTAACCCTTTAAAGTTGTCAAAATTGCCAACCCACATTTCTACCAGCAAATGGCCCGTCCACATGGGTTGGCAAAGGGTGTCCATTGTTCATGCGGTCATAGCAGTGCAGGAAATAAAGGTCGGCAGGATAACAAGTGGCTTCATCCCCCAAACAGAGGATCCCTCCACCACCTATTATCCTACCTATTGTTCAAAGGATCATGGATCCTTACCCTAAAAACTATTGTTCAAAGTACAAACCATCAAACTATCCAAACAAACAACCACCAAACAAAAAAAATTGGGCTCCGGCCAAGTCTCGAAATTTCCATCATCGCCCAATCCTGCAGCTCAATCCTTTGCTGCACCATCACCACCAGCTCCACTTGCCTCACCACCTTGGTCCTTGATAGTGCCTCCACCCTCAAGCATCGGGATCTCCTCATCCTCTTCATCATCCTCCAGTTCAGCCAGCATAGCCTTCCAGCCTTCGACATCCCAGGTGCTCTTATCAAAAGCAGGATCCTGAGCTTCCATGGCCATTTGCAGCTGGATCTTGTACATAGCTATTGCGGCAGAGACCTTGGCATCCTGGGTGATCTCGTGCTTCTCATAGTCAAAGTTGATCAGCATCTTGGCAGCATCATCCTTGGTGGCCTGGAGCTCCTTCTGAAGATCGGCTATCTTGAGATCCTTCAACACCCCAACCTGTTGAAGGTCAGCAATCTGGCGATCCTGATCCTCATCATGGCCAACATATGTCTCTATCTCAGCAAATTTCTACAAGGAAGACAAGGAATGATGTCAGAAGCCAAGTGATCCTTAAACAAGCAGGATATGTAAGCGGGGACAGTGATCCTTACCTCACTAAAATAATCCAGGAACTGTTGGCGGATCAAGGGAAGGCCTTGCAGATCCTCAGCCTCGGAGGTCTTTCTCTTCTTGCCTCCCTTTCCTCTGAGGGGTGCTTTAGGGGCCGAAGCAATTGGGCTGGCAGCAGGAGTCTTCTTCTTAGAGGATTTGACGTTAGTAAGATCAGTGATGCCGAACTTTGAGGAAGATTTGGTGGATTTTCCAGCGCCTGCACAACCAAAACAAGATAAGTATCTTAATTTTATTTGACTCCTTAAATAAGGATACTTACTTGACATTGTGACAGAAGCAGAGGATACTTCCTGAGAATCCTGGGTGGTAATCTTGAAAGTTCTTATGTTAGGATCAAGCTTCTTAAAGGCCAAGAGTCTCTCTTTTGCAGCAGGAGTCAATTTAAGATGTGAAACGGAGATAGCTGCACAACAAGAAAACAACAGAACATCAGTGATCCTTATACTAAAGGATAAGTTCTACGGTGATCCTTCCCAGGATCCTCTATCCTACCATGGGAAGCCCACTTCTTGGGCAAATCCTTCCCATCAGGGATGGTATCTCTCCTTACAAAAAAGAACCGCCGCTTCCAGTTGGTGTCATTCTTGGTAGCCTTGAAGATCGGATGCTCCTCCCCAGGTCTACGTTTGAACAGATAATGATGGGAACCAAAGGTGGTCAGATCGTACAGCTCACCTAACTCGGCCATACCTAAGTCTATCCCCTCTTGCTCGATGATCCTCTCAAGGGTATACAAAACCCTCTAGATCATCGGCATAGCCTGCATATAAGATATGCCGGTCAAAGAGAAGAAGGCCTGGGTGAAGGCTGGAAAGGGATACGTGTAACCTATGGCAAACGGGGTCACAGGAAACGCAACCCATGAATCGGAGGTGTGATCGCTCAGGGCAGAAGGATCATAGGCTTTGAACACAGTATTTGCAGGAAAACAGCACCGAATCCTGTCAATTTGGGGATCGGTGAAGATGCAGCGTTCTTTAGCAGAGTCTGTGATGATCCCTTGGCCCTTGAAGGGGCTTTCCTTCTGAAGATCCTTGGCAGGACAATTCCGGAGCAAAATTTTTTGAACGAAATAGATACAAGATGAAAAACAGAGCAAGCAAGAGAGAAGATGAAGGGGAATACCTGTTCAATCCTCTGGTTGCGGTTATAAAGGGAGAAGTTCTTGATTTTAAATGCAAACGATCCTATCCCTATCTCTATTTATAATCATGATTTGTGCAGGGCTGTCACCTCCGTGACGTCAGGATTGCAACGGATAGTTCGTTCATAACGGCTATATATCCGTTGAGTTAGTTACAGATAAGATCAGCAAAATATAACTCGTTAATATTATATAATTACTCCTTATATTTTGGGGGCAATTGTTAGGGCAGGATTTTTAATGACGTGTGATCCTTACCTAGTATCCTAATAATGATCCTTGTTTCTGTGGCAGATGGTGATCCTCAGAAGAACTTCAGGATCAGGATAATGGATCATCCTAAGGATCCTCATACTAACGATTGTTCTCTTTGAATTTAATGTTGTTTTGCAGGAATTACGAGTTGGACCTGGTCTTGGCAGCGTTATTAAGGAATCTTTCACGCTAATTTCGCACATGCATAACCAGAAATAGACGTTGTGGAGAATATGGAAACTTAGCACAAATTACGGGCAATTAGTTAGGCTAAATTTACTTCTGTTTCTAAAGGGGTAACGAGCTAGTAGTTAGGTGACTTACCTAAATTCAACCACACACACTTATATAAAGGGCACTCTCGAGCATTCGGAAGAGACAACACATTTCTTACACGCTCTAGCATACTACACCATAGTGATCCTTGTACCTAGCTCGTTATCATCCGAAGTTGTAAACATTGTTTATTATATTGAAGTTTGGTGATCAGTAGTTTCCATCACCCGAGGTTTTTTATGCCGGAGATCATTCATTGATCAAGGGCTTTTTCCTCGTACAAATCCTTGTGTCACTTGTGCAGTTTACATATAAGTGATCCTTTTCTTTATGCATCATTACAAGCATCATTCCCCGTTAACAGAGAGTTTGGTTGCATTATCCTTGTGTGATTTTTGACCAAAACAATGTAGGCTTGCAGTAGAGAGACTATAGCAGAAGCCTTGATTCCTTTCCGGAAAGAGACCATGGCTTGTTCATGATCCATTTGAACGGTGGCAAGTTTGAGCTCGGCATCCTGGGTTACCTTTTTCAGCTTGTCCTCATAGTGCCGACTCTTCGCTTCAACAATGGCACCTTGGTAGGCAAGAGTAGTTTCAAGCTGCTTAATCCTGGCTTCGTAGAGTGCAGCAGTACCACAAGCATCATTGTAAAGGTGGAGCAGATGCTAGAGGCCCTGCACATCAATTTTCAGGGCTGAGTCAATATATGTTTGTTATGGGTGAAATTCTGAGCCCATATCCTGGAAAATATCTTGATATATATCCTGTTTATATTGTATCTGTTTACATCCGGGATGCTGATTCAGGATATTGGTAACATCCTGAATGGTATCCTCAGGATCACTAACGGATTAAATGCAGGTACGTGGGTTAGAAGCTAGCAACGTTAACAAGACCTATTCCACGGAGGACTCGGTCCAAGTCGTTCAAGGAAAGACGTTAGAGCCGTATTACTCGGTTTACAACGTCTATAATGGAATATTCGGAGTAGCCCATATTTGTAGGGATTATTGTTTGTAATTCGTTACTATAAATAGTGGGTATATCAGATCAACTAGGATATCACAATCACACTCTCTACACTCTAACACTTGCTCTCTCGCAACTTTCACAAATTCATTGTAACACTTAGCGATCTGACCTATATCCTGCACTATATCCTGAAGTTTAAAGCAATAAGAAGAACTAGGCAGCTGCGATTGTCAGCTCCCGAGGTTTTATGCCGGCGATCTAGATTGATCAAGGGCTTTCCTTGTACATCTCGTGTCATTTACTTTACCTTTTTGCTCATTGTTTGATCGTAGATACAGCTCAATATCCTGAGCCGTATCCTGAACACTGTTTTTCCAAAGAACATAACCAGCATATTTTCAACACACTTTTTAGCACACTACCTCACTTAACTAATTTGATCACTTAATTGCTTCGGTAATTTTTTACCAAAGCAATTTGGCGCCCACCGTGGGCAAGTGGTGCTCTCTTTACTAAAAATCTCGGTGAAATCGTTAATTGGTTTTCTGTTTTCAAAACTTTTTGCCACATTGTTTACAATGGCCTGAAGATCAAACATGAGCTCTTCTACTGTGTCTGCTACAACTTCTGCAACAGTTGGTTCGGTGCTTCCACTACCTCCTCCAAGGATGCCAGCCTCTACACAATCTCAAGATGTTATCCCTACTCGGAGTGTCCAGGGATCTGCTCCTGTTTTAGCTTCTAACGATGAAATTCTAACCTTATTTGGAAGTGTGCAGGAACAAATGAGGCAGCAACAGGAAACGAACCAAATGCTTTTAAGAGAAATACAACTCCTGAAGTCTGGCTCGAGCAGATCTGCTGAGGATAATGTCACTCCATTACATCCCAGAGCGTTGAACTTTAGTTCAGCTGTGTATACTGAGGATAACAGGGGGAATATTGTACCCAGCCTTCCTCAGAATGATACTCCTGAAATACCCTCCTCAGTCAGGATATCAACCATGAGGAACTCAGGATATGCTTCAGGATATGGGCAAAATCCTCTAACGGGTAACGTATCAAATAATAATAATGTTATTGCCACTAATAGTGTTGGATCTCTGCAGGATACAACTGTAACGTCAGAATTATCCAGGGAGCTTCAGAAGTTAAAGGATATGATATCCAGTGTACCTGGGGTGGTGCAGCCAATTCCTGAAGTATCCCAGGATAGCCACAGGATATCTCAGTTCGTGCATCCCATATGTGATGCTGAAATCCCAAAAAGATTCCAGACTCCAAACATGAAGCTTTACGACGGAACCACGGATCCTGAAGAGCGTATTGCCCAGTATAGGGAAAGGATGGAGATCAACCCTATCCCACCGGAGCTCAAGGAAGCGTGCCTGTGCAAGGGTTTTGGTTCAACCTTGACAGGATCGGCTTTGAAATGGCTCTTGAATGTTCCTCCACATTCGATTACATCTTTTGCTCACTTAGTAAATTTATTTAATAGTCAATTTTCTTGTAGTAGAAGCTTTGAAAAATTAACAAGTGATCTCTACAGGATAACACAAGGGCCTCAGGAATCCCTTAGGGATTATGTGAACAAGTTCAGCCGGGAATCACTAGACATTCCCCATCTTGATGTTGCAACAGCTGTGCAAGCTTTCAAGATGGGGCTGCAAAAGGATTCTCAATTCTATCAAGACCTTGTAATGAACCCATGCAGGAACCTGGATGAAGCCCGGAACAGGGCTCTAAGATATATTCGGTTGGAGGATGACAGAAAAATGCAAGAAAAGATGAATGCATCCTCAACATATGAATCGACTAACAGGAAATCGAAATCCTCATATAGACCATATCGCTCTAAGCCATATGGCAGAAATGATAACAAGAGAGTGAATGCTGTTGAAGACGAGGATCCTGAAGAATATCCTGAATTATCTGAATATTGTTTTTCTGTTAATATACCTGAACTAATGTATGCTATGCAGGGTTTGGGAGATAAAGCCAGGTGGCCTCGAAAGAATCAACAAAAAGCAGATTGGAAAGACAAGTCGAGATGGTGTGCTTTCCACGAAGATTTTGGACATATGACTGAGGATTGCATCGCTCTGAGGAAAGAAATCAGCTACCTTCTAAGCAAGGGATATTTGAAAGATCTCTTAGGTAGAAAGAAGAATAAGGGTCAGGATACTGAGAAGGATCCTGAGCGAGCGGCATCACCTCCCGCCAATGCCAAGATAATCAACTTCATTTCAGGAGGATCCGACATTTGCGAAACTTCGTATTCGGCGGCCAAGAGACATGCAAAGGAAGCTAAGGCCGAGAGGGGAGACAAACCTATCAGGATGACCACGCTCACAACTGACAAAGTGATCACTTTTGATGCAGATGATAGGGATACTGTCTAGGATCCTCACCATGATGCTCTGGTAATAACATTATATGTGGCTAACCATTTTGTACGCAGGATATTGGTTGATAATGGCAGCTCCGTCAACATAATACAACTGGAGACTCTGAAGAGAATGAATGTGTCTCCGATGGATATCACTTCGAAGTCTACTGTGCTCGTTGGTTTCAGTGGAGAAGCTAGGAACACAGTGGGAGAGATAAGGCTACCCGTATATGTTGAAGGAGTCAACAAGATGCAACATTTCTGTGTGATGGATTCTCTATCCTGCTATAACATCATCCTAGGAAGACCATGGATCCACGATATGAAGGCCGTTCCATCAACGTATCACCAATGCATCAAGATCCTTACCCCTTGGGGGGTTGTCAAGATCGACAGTGATCAGCAGGAGGCGAAAGAATGCTACTCATCCTCGATGAAATCCTCAACCAAACCTAGTGCAGCATAGCAATTAAAGACGCAGGCCCAGGATATCGTGGAGGATCCGGAGCAGGATGTGAAGAAAATTATCCTAGACCAGGATAATCCCGATATTTCGGTGCTCGTGGGAACCAATATCCCTCAGGATATTGAAGAACAATTAATTAACTTTTTGAAATGCAGGATGTCAACGTTTGCGTGGAAGCATGAGGATATGACAGGTATATCTAAAGACATTATTACTCACAAGCTTGGAATTGACAGGTCGTTCAAGCCTATACAACAAAAGAGAAGGAAATTCGCCCCTGAGCGGAATGCAATTATCCAAGAGGAAGTTGAAACACATAGGATTCATGTTAAAACTAATTATCCTGTTAAGAATGTGCTTAGAAAACCGTAGATGTCGGGAAGAATGGCCAAGCGATCAGTAAAATTAAGTGCCTATGATTTAGTATATGAACCTAGAAATGCCATAAAGTCTCAGGCTTTAGCTGACTTTGTGGTTGATTTTCGTAGTGACATTCAGGACAAGGTAGACCTAGAAGTTCAACAGTTAGGAGAATCCTCAGGATCCTGGACATTATATACTAATGGTGCATCTAATGTAAGAGGAGTAGGATTAGGAATACTACTAAAATCGCCACAGGGGGACATAATACCCCAGGCTGTTAGATGTGAATTCCCTGCTACTAATAATGAGGCAGAATACGAAGCCTTAATCGCAGGATTAGAATTGGCTAAGAATATGAATATTAAGAATTTGCAAGTATATGTTGATTCCTTGTTAATTACTAATCATTTTAATGGATCCTATGCAGTCAAGGGTGAGAAACTAATGGAATACCTCGGTATTCTTAAAAAATTAGCAGGATATTTCGATGTTTTTACAGTTGAACAGGTACCAAGAGAGGATAACGCCGAAGCAGACGCATTGGCAAACTTGGGATCATCAATCAGGATACCGGAAGGAATCCCAATACCGATATTACATATACTGTATCCTGCAACGGATCCTCAGCATAAGGAAGTAGCAAGTATTCAAGATCCTGAAGTGGTGTATCCTGGAGAGGATCCTAAATCCTGGACAACTCCAATTATGAGATATCTCAAGGAAGGACATATCCCCGAAGACGAAAATCCTAAGGCATTTAGGATGAAGGTATCACGATTCACTATCATAAATAATATTCTATACAAAAAATCTCTTGCAGGGCCATACTTGAGATGCTTGGAGGATCCTGAAGCCAAAGAAGTACTTCAGGATATACATGAAGGGGATTGTGGTAACCATACCGGGGGCAGGTCATTATTTTCGAAAGTGCTAAGGACAGGTTATTATTGGCCAACAATGAGAAAAGATGCTGCAGAATATGCTCGAAGATGTGATGCATGTCAGAGGCATAGTAACATATTGCATCAACCAGCTGAACCACTATATCCTGTAGCATCCCCTTGGCCGTTCATGAAATGGGGGATGGATATAGTAGGGAAGTTACCAAAAGCTCCGGGAGGAAAAGTCTTTATGCTGGCAATGACGGATTATTTCTCTAAGTGGGTTGAAGCGGAAGCATTTGTGCAAGTTAGAGACCAAGAAGTAGTATCCTTCATAAAGAGGAATATCCTGACCAGGTTTGGAGTACCAGCTGAAATCATTTGTGATAATGGGTCCCAGTTTATAAGCAAAAGGACTACTGACTTTTGCAAGAATTGGGGAATCAAAATGATAACGTCTACACCGGTGCATCCTCAAGCGAATGGACAAGCTGAATCTTCAAACAAGATAATAGTGAATAACTTAAAGAAGAGACTTGGAGCCAAAAAAGGAATATGGGCAAAGGAATTACCCTTTGTGTTATGGGCTGACAGGACAACGGTAAAAAATGCAACCGGCCAAACCCCATTCTCCTTAGTATTCGGAGCGGAAGCAGTAATTCCAACGGAAATGGCAATACCTACTGCAAGATCTATCCTACAGAATCCTGAGCAGAATCTTGAAACCTTATGTCAAGATTTGGATACCATAGACGAAAAAAGAGATGCAGCAAGGCTAAGGATGGCAGCATATCAACAAAGAATATCCAGAGCATATAACAAGAACATAAGGACTAGGAGATTTCAAGTTGGTGATTGGGTGCTAAGAAAGGCTTTTCAGAATACTACTAATCCTGCCGATGGCAAGTTAGCTCCGAAATGGGAAGGACCATACGAAGTTGAATCAGAAGCAGGGAAAGGAGCATACAGACTCAAGAATATGGAAGGGGATATGCTACCAAGGTCTTGGAATGCTATACACTTAAAGCTCTATTTCAAGTAAGAATAGAATTTAATTTCTATCCCAGAATGGTATGTATTCTATCTCTTTTAAATATATTTGTTTATTATCTTGAACACAATACTGACTTAGGCATCGGAGGGGTCTTAGCCAAGCTAACACCCACCTTAGTTCACAATTGTTTTGCAACATATGCTCCAGGATATAGCTCCAGGATGTATACTCAGGATAACTCGGAAGATTAGAGGATTGGCCCCCTCTCTCACGTTTAAGGGATACTGATCCCTTCACAGGTTTAAAGGTATTCACCTTTCTCCCGAATTGGGTTTAAACACCCCGCCTGGAGCGCAAGTTATCCAGGGATAGTTCAAGGTGGCGGGACCAGTTCATGTAAAAGTGGCTGACAATTTCGTTACTGTTGGCTATACCCTGGATCCTCAAGGTATATGAGTATTGATCACCCTCTCTCACGAAAGGGTATTTTCATACTCTCTAAGGTTTAAAGGTTTTCACCTTTCTAAGTCTTGGAGTTTATACACTCCCGCCTGTAGCGCATGAAACTCAGGGTTTATCCCCAGTATACTAAGGGTTCATTTCAAGATATCAAGGGTTTTGCCCTGGGGTGTTTGAAATTCATTCGAGTAAAAAATATGAAGACATTTGTGTTTCTATGATAAGTACAGGGGACATACGTTGTACTATTCTGAGGATGGATTCGAGTTTATAAGTATGCACTGGGGACAAGCTTATAATGAAGAATTGAAATTGATTCACTGAGAATCTCTGGTATGATCTTTCCTTTTTATTTAGACAACTAATAGGTTGTATTTTAATCAGAATATCTTTCAGGATATTCACCGGGATACATTTATAATGTGTTCTCAAAAATGTTCAAACAAAACAATTTTCACAAGTGAAATTTATATATCAACAACAACAATGGTAAAACCAAAAAAGGGTTATATTATTAACATAGCAAAAGATTATGCTCTTGGCTTCGTCTCAAACCGAGACCCATCCACCAAAAGCATAGTTAGTTTCCTAACATATTTACTTAACAAATGAAGGCTTCGTCTTGGAACCCAAGATACCTCCACCTTCACTTGTTAAAAACGTTCAAAACAAACCATACTAACTGATGACCAAGGGCTTCGTCCTGAAACTCAGGATCCCTCCACCTTTGGCCATCATATTGTCTACATGCAGGAAATTGAAATTGTTCAACAAACAAGAAAAGTAAATTGTTCAAGACATCAACCATTAAACCTAAAAAAGTGGGCTCCGGCCTAGGCATCAATATCCATCATCGCCCACTCTGCTGCCCTTACACAGCGGCATCCTCTCCTGCTTTCCCCGGCTCCTCAGCACCAGCATCCTCACCAGCATCCTGTCCAGCATCCTCACCAGCATCCGCTCTGGCATCCTTCTTGTCTCCAGCCTGATCCGCCACCTCTGCTGACTTGGAAGATTCACCGGCTTCAGATGGAAGTGGCACAACTTTTCCTCCAAGCTCCTTTAGCTTGGCCACCCAAGAGTCAACCGGCCAAGCTGGGCACGCGAGGCCTGTCTCCTTGGCCTCATAGGCCATCTTGATGCGTGCTTGTAACAGGGAGACAATAGCAGAAGTCTTGATTCCTTCCCGGAAATTGATCATGGCCTGATCATGATCCATTTGCACAGTGGCCAATTTGAGCTCGGCATCCTGGGTGACCTTTTTCAGCTTATCCTCATAGTGCCGACTCTTCGCTTCAGCAATGGCACCTTGGTCGGCAACAGTAGTTTCAAGCTGCTTAATCCTGGCTTCATGGAGTGCAACAGTACCGCATGCGTCATTGTACAAGTGGAGCAAATGCTAGAGGCCCTGCGCATCAATAACAGGTACGAATTAGAATATATGTATCTATAATGACCAAGATATCCTATCAGGATATCCTGTTAGGATATCCAGGCAGGATATATGTGCAGGATATATATGCAGGGTATGCGTCAGGATATTACCTTGTTAAGGAAGGATGTCATTGGCTCTAAGGAATCAGTAAAGCTGAGATCATCATAGGAGAACCCTCCTGAGCTTGGAGCACTGACTTCAAGGCCCTTCCTCTTTTTCGCTGTGGAAGCACGAGTCCTTGGGTTGGCCTTGGGAGCTGGGAGTGGCTTGGAGCTGGTGGCAGCAGGAGCCTCCTTCTTGACTATGGTTGGAGTTGGATAGCTGTCAAGCTCGTCAAGGTCTAGATAGACTGGAACTTTGCTGGAATCTGCACACAGGGAGTAAAATTCTAAACCTTTCCTAAAGATATCAAATAAAAACATGTATCTATAGGATATCTTGCAGGATCCTTACCAGACATGTTTGCGCTTGAAAGAGGGCTTGGAGTTGGTGGAGATGGGTTGAAACTTCTCTCTGCTTTGGTAAGGAGCCTGATGGCGTCTATTCTTTTTTGAGAATCTGCAAGGGGAGGTGCTAGCTTCCTAAAATCAGCTGTACAAGAAAACGACAAAGTCAGTTCAGGATATAAAGGAGGATAACAAGCAGGATCATCTTTAAACCCTAAATCCTACCCTTCTTCAACCAATTCACCGGATAATCCGCTCCACCAGGGATTGAATCTCTTTTTACAAAAAAGAATTTGGATTTCCATTCCTCTTCATTCCTGGTGGCTCGGAGGATCAATGGGTCACTGGAGGTAGAATAAAACAAGAACCGACAAGAGCCGTGGCACCTAAGTCGGTATGCTAGAGGGAGGTCATTAACAGAAAGATCGGGGATATGGTTGTTCTTGATTTGATCAAGAACAGACAAGACTCGCCAAAGCATTGGCATTGTCTGACTGAAGCAGATCTTTGTGACATTAAAGAACTCAGTGATGAAATCCGAGAAAGGAAATTGCAACCCTAAGGTGAAAGGAAAGGCATTAAAACACAACCACTCGTCAGAAACCATGTCTGATCGGATTTCCCGATCAAACGGCCGGAACACCGTCCCTTTTGGGAAGATGCAGGAGGTTTTAAGGGCTGACAAGTGTGCACCGTCGAAGGTACATATTTCTTTCTCCGGATCCTGGAGAATATTTTGATGGATGAACGTGGGAGCAGAGTCGCCGGAACTAGATCTTGTCTGCCTTGCCATATTATCACCGGAATATTGGGGAGAATGAAGAATGGAGTTGAGAGAGAAATCTTTACCTTTTTTCTCCGGTAGAGGTTAAATGAAGATCAGGATGAGAAGATATAGGGTATGATGAGTAAATATAGGCTGGGTGGTTGAAAGCTGTCACATCAATGGTCTTATCTCTTAATTGCCTCGGCCATTGTGAAAAATGTAACCGTTAGCATATCAAACGGTAACATTTTTGGGGACAATTGTTATGGGTGAAATTCTGAGCCCATATCCTGGAAAATATCTTGATATATATCCTGTTTATATTGTATCTGTTTACATCCGGGATGCTGATTCAGGATATTGGTAACATCCTGAATGGTATCCTCGGGATCACTAACGGATTAAATGCAGGTAGAAGCTAGCAACGTTAACAAGACCTATTCCACGGAGGACTCGGTCCAAGTCGTTCAAGGAAAGACGTTAGAGCCGTATTACTTGGTTTACAACGTCTATAATGGAATATTCGGAGTAGCCCATATTTGTAGGGATTATTGTTTGTAATTCGTTACTATAAATAGTGGGTATATCAGATCAACTAGGACATCACAATCACACTCTCTACACTCTAACACTTGCTCTCTCGCAACTTTCACAAATTCATTGTAACACTTAGCGATCTGACCTATATCCTGCACTGTATCCTGAAGTTTAAAGCAATAAGAAGAACTAGGCAGCTGCGATTGTCAGCTCCCGAGGTTTTATGCCGGTGATCTAGATTGATCAAGGGCTTTCCTCGTACATCTCGTGTCATTTACTTTACCTTTTTGCTCATTGTTTGATCGTAGATACAGCTCAATATCCTGAGCCGTATCCTGAACACTGTTTTTCCAAAGAACATAACCAGCATATTTTCAACACACTTTTTAGCACACTACCTCACTTAACTAATTTGATCACTTAATTGCTTCGGTAATTTTTGACCAAAACAATGTTAATCAGGGCATCCTGTCAGGATGTCCTATCAGGATATATGTGCATGATATAGTCATAGGGTATTACCTTGTTGAGGAAGGATGTCATCGGCTCCAAGGAATCAGAAAAGCTAAGATCCTCATACGAGAACCCCTCAGGACCTGGGACACTAACTTCAGAGCCTTTCCTCTTTTTTGCGGTGGAAGCACGAGTCCTCGGATTAGCCTTGGGAGCCGGGAGCGGCTTAGAACTAGTGGCAGCAGGGGTCTCTTTCTTGACCATGACTGGAGTAGGGTAACTATCAAGCTCATCGAGATCAAGGAGGACTGAAACTTTGCTGGAATCTGCATACAGGGAGTAAAAATTTCTCCTAAGTGAATCCAATGAAAAGATGTATGCAGGATATCGTGCAGGATCCTTAAAATACATGTTTGCACTGGAAAGAGGGCTTGGAGATGGTGGAGACGGGTTAAAACTTCTTTCAGCCTCGGGAAAGAGTCTGATAGCGTCAATCCTCCTTTGTGAATCTGCAAGGGGAGGTGCAAGCTTCCTAAAATCAGCTGCATACAAAATAGTAAAAAGAAAGTTGATCAGGATATGGAACAGGATAATAGGCAGGATCATCCTTAAACCCTAAATCCTACCCTTTTTCAACCACTTCACCGGATATTCCGTTCTACCAGGGATTGAGTCTCTTTTTACAAAGAAGAACTTGGATTGCCATTTCTCCTTGTTCCTGGTGGCACGAAGTATCAACGGCTCGCCGGAGGTGGAGTAAAATAAAAGTCTATAGGATCCGTGGCATCTAAGCCGGTAAGCTAGGGGAAGGTCATGAACAGAAAGATCAGGAATGTGATTCTTCTTGATCTGGTCAAGAACGGACAAGACACGCCAAAGCATCAGCATTGTTTGGCTAAAAGAGATTTTTGTAATGTTGAAAAACTCGGTGATAAAGTCTGGAAAGGGGAACCGTAACCCTAAGGTGAAAGGAAAGGCACTAAAGCACAACCATTCTTCGGAAACCATGTCCGACCGGATTTCTCGGTCGAACGGCCGGAATACCATCCCTTCCGGGAAGATACCGGAGGATTTGAGAGCCAACAAAGGGCGCTATCAAAGGTACATATTTCTTTCTCCGGATCCTGGAGAAGATTCTGTTGTATGAATGTGGGGGCGGAGTCGCCGGAACTCGATCTTGTTTGCCTCGTCATATTCTCCCCGGAATGCTGAACAGAAAGAGAGAAGAAGATGGAAAAGGGAGAGAGGTTTTTACCTTTTTTCACTTCGGTAAAGAATAAATGGGATAAGGACGAGAAGTTATAGGGTGGTGATGAGTAAATATAGGTTGAGTAGTTGCAAACGGTCACATCATGGGTCTAATCTCTTAAATTGCCTCGTTCTCCGTAAAAAATATAACCGTTAGTGCCAAGATACTAAACGGTAACATTTTTTGGGGACAATTGTTATGGGTAAAATTCTGAGCCCATATCCTGGGAAATATCTTGAATTATATCTTGATTGTATGATATCTGCTCATATCCGGGATGCTCATTCAGGATATTGGTAACATCCTGAATGGTATCCTTAGGATTACTAACGGGTTGTGTGTAGGAGTACGTGTCCAGGTGCCCAACGTTCATGAAGACCCTTTCTCCGGGAGACTCGGTCCAAGTCATTCAAATGAAGACGTTGAAGCCGCATTACTCGGTCTACAACGTTAACAATGGAATATTCGGAAGAATCCCATATTTATAGGCATTTTAGTTTGTATTTCGTTACCATAAATAGGTGGGTATATCAGATCGAATAGGACATCACAACTACACTCATTACACTCTCACACTTGTTCTCTCGCAATTTTTACTTTCACACAAAGCATTGTAACACTTAGCGATCAGGTCGATATCCTGCACTGTATCCTGAAGTTTGAAGCAATAAGAAGAACTAGGCAGCTGCGATTGTCAGCTCCCGAGGTTTTATGCCGGCGATCTAGATTGATCAAGGGCTTTCCTCGTACATCTCGTGTCATTTCCTTTACTTTTCGCTCATAGTTTGATTGTAGATACAGCTCAATATCCTGAGCCGTATCCTGAAAACTGTTTTTACGAACAACATAACAAGCATATTTCCAATACACTTTTTAGCACACTACCTCACTTAACTAATTTGATCACTTAATTGCTTCGGTAATTTTTGACCAAAACAGTTGATAACAATGAACTAATCCTTGGAATGAAGAACCTAGGTGAAAAAGCAAGATGGCCAAGAAAAAGTGATAAGCCATCTGCAACAAAAGACAAATCCAAATGGTGTGCATATCATGAGGATTTCGGCCATCTCACAGAAAAATGTATTGCATTGAGAAAAAAGATTGGTTACTTGTTGAGTAAAGGGCACTTGAAGGAGCTTTTGGGAAGAAAAAAGTCAAGGATCTAGGATCCTGAAAAGATTCCAGAAAGAGCTCCTGCTCCTCCGGTAGATGCACAAGTGATAAATTTCATATCTGGAGGATCAGATATATGTGGCACTTCATTTTCAGCAGCCAAAATACATGCCAAGGAAACCAAGATGGATAATGGGGATAGACCCATCCGAACTTCTATAGTTACACAGGAAAAAGTTATAACTTTTGATGAGGATGATCGTGGTGATGTGAATGATCCTCATCATGATGGTCTCGTTATTACTTTGTTTATATCTAACCACTTTGTTCGCAGGATCCTGATAGATGGAGGAAGCTCAGTAAACATCATTCAGCTTGATCTCCTCAAGAAGAGGAACATCCCTGAATCGGATATCATCCCAAGATCCTCAGTTCTTGTGGGATTCAGCGGAGAAACCAAAAATACATTGGGGGACATTAAACTTCCCATCTATATAGAGGGTCTTCATTCTTACCAAAAATTTTGTGTTATAGATTGCTTATCCTGTTGCAATGTTATCCTTGGCAGGCCATGGATATATGACATGAAGGCAGTCCCATCGACCTATCATCAATGTGTTAAGCTTCCTAGTCCATGGGGGTGGTGAAGATAGAAAGTGATCAACAACAAGCTAAGAATTGTTAGACATCATCAATGAAACCAGCCTCAAGACCAAGGGAGCAATAGCAATTAAAGCATCCTCCAAGAGATGTCTTGGAGGCAAGGGAATAGGATGTGAAAGATATCCTTATGGATCCTCAGGATCCTGAATCCAAGATCTTCATAGGATCCGGGATCCTCAACAACATCGAACAGGAGCTAATATCCTTCCTAAAGGAGAGAAAGACTACCTTTGCCTGTAAACATGAAGACATGACAGGTATCTCTAAAGATATAATTACTCATAAACTTGGCATTGACATGTCATTCAAACCAATACACCAAAAGAGCAGAAAGTTTGCACCTGAAAGGAATGCCATTATCCAGGAGGAGGTAGATAAATTGCTCCGTGCAGGTATGATAAGAGAGGTTAAGTATCCAAGGTGGTTAGCCAATGTGGTTATTGTTCAAAAGAAAAATGGAAAATGGAGGGTATGTGTCGATTTTACTGATTTAAACAAGGCATATCCCAAGGATCCTTTCCCATTACCCCACATTGACTCCATGGTGGATGCTACCGCGGGTCATGAGCTGTTGACTTTTATGGATGCTTCATCTGGATTTCAACAAATTCAGATAGAACCATCTGATCAAGAGGATACAACCTTTATGACCCCAACTGGTACATATTGTTATATTGCTATGCCATTTGGACTAAGGAATGCAGGTGCTACTTATGAAAGGTTAGTCAATATGATGTTCAAGGAACAAATTGGACACACTATCGAAGTCTATATAGATGACATGGTGGTTGAGTCTAAGAAAGTTGAGGATCACCTTAGAGACTTGGAGGAAGCATTCGATATCCTTGATAAATTTAATATGAAACTAAATCCTTCCAAGTGTCACTTTGGTGTTAAAGCAGGTAAATTCCTAGGCTATATGGTAACAAAAAGAGGCATTGAAGCAAGTCCAGAGCAAATCAAGGCAATTGTGAACATAAAATCTCCTGCCAATGCAAAGGATGTGCAAAGATTGACAGGGAGGATCGCAGTCTTGAACAGGTTCATATCTAAGTCATCAGAAAAGTGCAAGGAATTCTATGACATTTTGAGAAAGAACAAGAAATTTGAATGGACTGAAAAGCATGAAAATGCTCACAAAGCGCATAAGGATTACCTATCCTCAGCTCCTGCCTTGATGAAACCAGAAAAAGGGGATGTATTATCCTTATATCTAGCGGTATCCTCTAAAGCAGTAAGTGCTGTGACAACCTACATTTTTTTTTCTTTCTTTAGAGATTAAACTGCTAGCTTTCCTCGCTTGTTTTACTTATGTTTTGTATATCACACAAGTCATGGTAATTCGTTATATGTTAAATAAATATCAGTATAATTTAACGTGACAGCCCTAATGCCTTTTTCTTTTATATAATTAGAAGTCTTTGTGGTATTAATGTTTTTGTATAAAAAAAGGGGGTTGGGCATGCATGTGCATGTTTTTTTGGTGCTCGTACATATATATACAATAACATCTAGATTTCCATTATCTTCCATCATTCCTTTCCTTGAGTTATCACTTAAGTTTCTGTTCTTCATCATCCATATTATCCTAATAAAAATCATTATCACTTCACCAACGTATACAGATGCATATTACACTCCTATTTGCGGCCCACACCCCTATCATTTACGTTTTTTTTGTGTGCAGCCCACATCTGCCTTGCCCCACTTGTTATGGCCCAACTTCCCAGCCCGTGGATCTTTTATATCGGCCCATGTGTAATCCCGTTAACCGCCCCAGCTCTAATTCTTTTAAAGGATTAGTATGTGCATGTTTCATTGATATTAACAAAACTTCTAAAACCCTAACCTGCAAGTTATCCGCCTCTCCCCTCTCCCTCTCTCTCACGCTACGGTTGACGAAGATCGAGTTCCAGGATCACCACGCAATCGGTTAGTACAACTCACTCCGCAGTTTTTAATTAAGTTTATGTCGTTTCGGTTTCGGTTCGATCTCGACTTTAAGCTTCGCAAGAAAGTAGACTTATACATGAAACTGTCGTTAGTTTTATGTGCATTGGTTCGATCTCGACTTTAGTTTTATGTGCTTCGTGACATGCTCTTGACTTGTTATAAGATAACTATATGAAAATATAGATAAATGGTGGTGATCTGCTTATAAATGAATGCTAGATCTTGACCTAGTATGAAATCTGTTACTTTAATTTGGTATGGAAACTGTGCTAATATATGTGCTTATATGTACGAACTCCATATACACGTTCCGTGTGAACCGACAACATGGCGAGTGTCGTATGTGTACGGTGGGATTCATGGGGCCGGACATCAGTAGATAATTAATAAATATTATGACTGAATGATATGGGATTCTTGATGTTTGTTTGCGATGTTTGTGTGAAGATTTGTGTATTATCGTTTGCATGATATGGGGATCTGGGAGGTTAGGTAATTATGGGAACATGTTGTGTTGTGTGATAAGAAATTATGGGAACATGGTCACAACATAAACTGATTAATTGTGTTATGATAGCTTTTATATTAATCGGTGGGTAGGGTGATTAATATGTTAAGAATAATGGCTGGGATACTTATTTAATGTTATTAGAACAATTAATAGTACTGATTAAGAAGGAATAAGGTGAAATAGTAATGACACGTAATATGATGTTTGGATTTTATGGAGGGATGAGTGTGTTATAGTAGTTGGTATGAAATTTTGATATTTTGCTACTTGATAAATCTTGACATTTATGAGTGTTAGGAATATTAATTCACTGATCAAACTGTATAACTACATGATACAAAGGTGTAACGATATGGGCCACACACTGTGTATTGAAATAGGTCCAAATGGTTTAAGGTTGGTAATGGGCTGAATAAACTAGAAAGGGGTTTTAGGTTATCGGCTAGCCGGGTATGTACGAAAGGGAAGGGATTGGACCGAGTAGGCGATGTGGGCCGAACCTGTTTGGCCCAGTCTCGTTTATACGTTTCATCAGGTAACGAGGAGAGTTTGGTAATACGTGACTGATAAGCGGCCCGAACAGTAATGAAACCCTAAAAACATAATCAACTATATAATGTATTAAGCTATGGTATTAAATGAAATTGTGAAGTGCTTGCTATGTGTTGGTCGTGTACCGATAGGGCCTAAATAACTTGCATGATATGATACGGTGTTATTTGAGTAATTTGTATGGAATATGTGATTGAGTAATGTATGACTGATTGTCAACGATAATCATGTTAGGGTCGTTTTGAGCAATTTGAACCCGTACTCTAATCTTACCGAGCAAAACTAAGGTGAGTTCACACAGCCAAGGCATGGGTTCCCAGGGTGGGAATGGGTTGGATTATTTATTTGTGATTACCTAGCACATGGAACTTAGTTATATGATCCTCGGGTGAGGAAGGGTTATTGATAAGATACAACTAGACTAATGGTACTAAATTGAACTGATCTTCGCACACACGCCAGGGGTTGGCCGCGATATTATGACTAATCTTCGCACACATGCCTAGGAAGGCCGCGAACTATACTCTAAACTTCGCATACATGCCAGGGTGGCCGCGATACAAACATACCTAGTCTAGAATACTTGGGAACTTTCCCTAATCTTCGCATACATGCCTAGAGGGCCGCGATACGAACTAATACGATACATGACTTAACGAACGAACACAAGGCTTACTTTACTATTACTATTACTGAATTGTTTACTGTGAACTCGCTCAACTTTGTTGTTGACTCGTTGTTACATGCCTTGCAGGTCGTTAGGTATTTCAGGAGCTTGCACGAGGAGGCGTGGACGTTGTGGGACATGGACTGTTGAGTTCCATGTTAAACTTATGAACTTTTAACTTATGTTTTGGGTTTTAAACTTTATGCTTCCGCTGATAACTTTAACTTGGTTGAATTGTTTTGACACCAATTATATTGATTGGATTGGACTTTTATTTACTTAATTTATATTGTTCAATATGATTGGTGGCTTGATCCTGGTCATGTCACGCTCCCAAGCGGTGATACTACGCGTGTGGATTTTGGGGGTGTGACAGATTGGTATCAGAGCCATTGGTTATAGTGAACTTGGTTTTAATAAAGGGAAAAAGTTTTTGTTAAAACCAGACTATAACCTGTTCAGTGCTCAACGATCCACAACGACGCTTCGCTCCACGTGCAAGACTCAACACTTTAGGTGGTATGATTTAAGTTTATAATGCCTACTTGCTAGAGTACTTTTGCATGATATGCTATTTATTGTATGTTTATGTAGCATGGTAGCATGCGGTCTATATGACACCCGAATGTTTACTTGAAATTTGTCAAGTGGTGGTCAAATTCTTTTCTGTTCCCTCGTCACCTCACTGCGACCATTGTTTAGGTGTTCTAGCTAGTCATACGACTGTCTCGACATGTCGTCACCATCTGACCCTCCGTACACGTCAACATTCATGAAGACCAGACCTGGCTCAAACGAACTTGGGTTTAGGAGAACTATACGCACGCATCCATGTTGACGAAACCAATCATCTCCACCTGTCTTCGTCACCAGAAACGAAGCATTCATAGTTACACGCGTTCGTCGTTTTACAACTCGAAACCCTATCAACCAAATTTGGTTTTGGACAAGTGATGTACTTCCGCGACCGTGATGAAATAAACTTCCCTTTTGTGCCGTGCCGCCATGCACCACTACTGGAATTACTTCTAGACAACGGATTACTTGGTTGAATTCTTCGGTTATTGTTGAACCCCTGTTTTCACTCGATTCTTCGTATGAACCTCACTAACTTCCTGTTTCTTCGATCGGCAACTGATATATTGAAACGCTAACAACCAGGATACCTCTTGTTCGAGTTCGTTGGAACTCCCGTCATGGCCCAGAGTTTACCTTGGAACGAGAAGATCAAATGAAACACAAGTATCCCCAATTGTTCGAGAAAAGAGAAACCACTACTGAGGCTGAAGCTACTACGGAATTTCGGGACGAAATTCTAAACCAACGGGGGGATGATGTGACACCCCAGAAAAACCAGGAAAAAAAAAACCATGCAACCTAACTAGCTTCCTCAGTGACTACGTGCTAAATTTCGGGACGAAATTTCTTTCAACTTGGGGATGATGTGACAACCTACATTTTTTTTTCTTTCTTTAGAGATTAAACTGCTAGCTTTCCTCGCTTGTTTTACTTATGTTTTGTATATCACACAAGTCATGGTAATTCGTTATATGTTAAATAAATATCAGTATAATTTAACGTGACAGCCCTAATGCCTTTTTCTTTTATATAATTAGAAGTCTTTGTGGTATTAATGTTTTTGTATAAAAAAAGGGGGTTGGGCATGCATGTGCATGTTTTTTTGGTGCTCGTACATATATATACAATAACATCTAGATTTCCATTATCTTCCATCATTCCTTTCCTTGAGTTATCACTTAAGTTTCTGTTCTTCATCATCCATATTATCCTAATAAAAATCATTATCACTTCACCAACGTATACAGATGCATATTACACTCCTATTTGCGGCCCACACCCCTATCATTTACGTTTTTTTTGTGTGCAGCCCACATCTGCCTTGCCCCACTTGTTATGGCCCAACTTCCCAGCCCGTGGATCTTTTATATCGGCCCATGTGTAATCCCGTTAACCGCCCCAGCTCTAATTCTTTTAAAGGATTAGTATGTGCATGTTTCATTGATATTAACAAAACTTCTAAAACCCTAACCTGCAAGTTATCCGCCTCTCCCCTCTCCCTCTCTCTCACGCTACGGTTGACGAAGATCGAGTTCCAGGATCACCACGCAATCGGTTAGTACAACTCACTCCGCAGTTTTTAATTAAGTTTATGTCGTTTCGGTTTCGGTTCGATCTCGACTTTAAGCTTCGCAAGAAAGTAGACTTATACATGAAACTGTCGTTAGTTTTATGTGCATTGGTTCGATCTCGACTTTAGTTTTATGTGCTTCGTGACATGCTCTTGACTTGTTATAAGATAACTATATGAAAATATAGATAAATGGTGGTGATCTGCTTATAAATGAATGCTAGATCTTGACCTAGTATGAAATCTGTTACTTTAATTTGGTATGGAAACTGTGCTAATATATGTGCTTATATGTACGAACTCCATATACACGTTCCATGTGAACCGACAACATGGCGAGTGTCGTATGTGTACGGTGGGATTCATGGGGCCGGACATCAGTAGATAATTAATAAATATTATGACTGAATGATATGGGATTCTTGATGTTTGTTTGCGATGTTTGTGTGAAGATTTGTGTATTATCGTTTGCATGATATGGGGATCTGGGAGGTTAGGTAATTATGGGAACATGTTGTGTTGTGTGATAAGAAATTATGGGAACATGGTCACAACATAAACTGATTAATTGTGTTATGATAGCTTTTATATTAATCGGTGGGTAGGGTGATTAATATGTTAAGAATAATGGCTGGGATACTTATTTAATGTTATTAGAACAATTAATAGTACTGATTAAGAAGGAATAAGGTGAAATAGTAATGACACGTAATATGATGTTTGGATTTTATGGAGGGATGAGTGTGTTATAGTAGTTGGTATGAAATTTTGATATTTTGCTACTTGATAAATCTTGACATTTATGAGTGTTAGGAATATTAATTCACTGATCAAACTGTATAACTACATGATACAAAGGTGTAACGATATGGGCGACACACTGTGTATTGAAATAGGTCCAAATGGTTTAAGGTTGGTAATGGGCTGAATAAACTAGAAAGGGGTTTTAGGTTATCGGCTAGCCGGGTATGTACGAAAGGGAAGGGATTGGACCGAGTAGGCGATGTGGGCCGAACCTGTTTGGCCCAGTCTCGTTTATACGTTTCATCGGGTAACGAGGAGAGTTTGGTAATACGTGACTGATAAGCGGCCCGAACAGTAATGAAACCCTAAAAACATAATCAACTATATAATGTATTAAGCTATGGTATTAAATGAAATTGTGAAGTGCTTGCTATGTGTTGGTCGTGTACCGATAGGGCCTAAATAACTTGCATGATATGATACGGTGTTATTTGAGTAATTTGTATGGAATATGTGATTGAGTAATGTATGACTGATTGTCAACGATAATCATGTTAGGGTCGTTTTGAGCAATTTGAACCCGTACTCTAATCTTACCGAGCAAAACTAAGGTGAGTTCACACAGCCAAGGCATGGGTTCCCAGGGTGGGAATGGGTTGGATTATTTATTTGTGATTACCTAGCACATGGAACTTAGTTATATGATCCTCGGGTGAGGAAGGGTTATTGATAAGATACAACTAGACTAATGGTACTAAATTGAACTGATCTTCGCACACACGCCAGGGGTTGGCCGCGATATTATGACTAATCTTCGCACACATGCCTATGAAGGCCGCGAACTATACTCTAAACTTCGCATACATGCCAGGGTGGCCGCGATACAAACATACCTAGTCTAGAATACTTGGGAACTTTCCCTAATCTTCGCATACATGCCTAGAGGGCCGCGATACGAACTAATACGATACATGACTTAACGAACGAACACAAGGCTTACTTTACTATTACTATTACTGAATTGTTTACTGTGAACTCACTCAACTTTGTTGTTGACTCGTTGTTACATGCCTTGCAGGTCGTTAGGTATTTCAGGAGCTTGCACGAGGAGGCGTGGACGTTGTGGGACATGGACTGTTGAGTTCCATGTTAAACTTATGAACTTTTAACTTATGTTTTGGGTTTTAAACTTTATGCTTCCGCTGATAACTTTAACTTGGTTGAATTGTTTTGACACCAATTATATTGATTGGATTGGACTTTTATTTACTTAATTTATATTGTTCAATATGATTGGTGGCTTGATCCTGGTCATGTCACGCTCCCAAGCGGTGATACTACGCATGTGGATTTTGGGGGTGTGACAAGTGCAGTCCTTATTAAGGATCACCAAGGTACACAGCATCCTGTCTATTATGTAAGTAAGAGTTTGCTTGATGCTGAATCCAGGTATTCACATTTAGAAAAACTTATCGTTGCTTTGATTATGGCGTCTACTAAATTAAGACATTATTTTGAAACTCATGCCTTTATTGTTAAGACTGATTTTCCAATTAAGAATGTTCTCAGGAAACCTGAAATGTCAGGAAGGATGGCTAAATGAGCAGTGAAGCTCAGTGCTTATGATATAAGATATGAGCCTAGAACTACCATTAAATCCCAAGCCTTAGCTGACTTTGTGGCAGATTTCAGTAGTGACTTGCAAAGGGAAGCTGAGTTAGAAGTCCAACAACTTGAAGAAACAAAGGATCCTTGGATACTCTTCACTGATGGAGCCTCTAATGTCAAAGGAACTGGACTTGGAATACTACTAAAATCGCCACAGTGGGACATAATAACCCACTCCATAGCTTGTGAGTTTCAAACTACTAATAATGAGGCTGAATATGAAGCCTTGATAGCTAGTTTGCAAATTTCCAAGTCCATGAGGATCAGGTTCTTGAGGTACATGTAGATTCATTGTTAATTACTAATCACTTTAATTGATCTCATGCTGTTAAAGGTTAAAAGCTAATCAAATACCTAGAGATAGTCAAGGAATTGGCATTCTCTTTTGTTTCTTTTAGTTTGACACAAGTACCCAGAGAAGAAAATGCAGAAGCTGATGCAATGGCCAACTTAGGATCATCCTTGAAAATCCCAGAGGATATCAAGATCCCTATTATTCATATCCTAACTCCTGCTCTTGAGGATCATATAGCCATGGAGATAGGAGAGGATTCTGCAATCATCCCTTGTAATGATACACAATTTCATTCAGGATCATGGATCCTTCCAATCATGAGATATATCCAGCATGGAGAGATCCCTACAGGAGAAATCCCCAGGGCTTTCAAAATCAAGGTATCTCAATTTACAATATTGAATAACATGCTATATAAACGATCTCTTGCAGGACCATATCTGAGATGCATTAAAGATCCTGAAGTGCAAGAAGTCCTAAAGGATTTTCACGAAGGAGATTGTGGAAACCACACTAGAGGCATGGCATTGTTCTCAAGGATCATTAGGACAGGATACTATTGGCCTACTATGAAGAAGGATGCTGTGAACTATGCCAAGAAATGTGATGCATGTCAGAGACATAGTAATATCCTTCATCAGCCAGCAGAGCTTTTGCATCCTATATCCTCTTTTTGGCCATTCATGGGATGGGGAATGGATATAGTGGGTAAACTTCCCAAGGCACCTGGTGGAAAAGTGTTCATGCTTGCCATGACTGATTACTTCTCAAAGTGGATAGAGGCTGAAGCCTTTGCTCAAGTCAGAGAAAAGGAAGTGATATCCTTTATTAAGAGAAATATTATTACTAGATTTGGTATCCCTTCTGAAATTGTTTGTGATAATGGATCCCAATTTATTGGGAGTAGAACTACTAACTTTTGTGACAGCTGGGGGATTAAGATGATAACATCAACACCAGTCCACCCACAAGCTAATGGTCAAGCAGAATCATCCAACAAGATCATCATCAACAACTTGAAGAAGAAGCTTGGATCCAAGAAAGGAAAGTGGGCAGAAGAACTACCTTATGTGCTATGGGCTGATAGGGCAACTCCCAAGAATGCTACTGGCCAGACTCCATTTTCTTTAGTGTTTGGAGCAGAATCAGTGATCCCTATAGAAATGGTGGTTCCTACTGCAAGAACAAGCACCCGTGATCCTGAAGCAAATGCTGAGAACTTGGTTCAAGACTTGGATACTGTTAGGGCATGGATTTTGTGCTAAGGATCATCTATCCTGAGACTAGGCATGGATCACGGATCCTTAATGGCTGATGCAGAGAGTCTGAGGATCCAGAGTCTGAGGATCACGAGTCTGAGGATACAGGATCCTTAACAGAACTTATGTTTTGTTACAATTGTCACGTTTTTAATGTGTAAATGCAGATAATGGACGTAGTGGACTACTTCTTTTCTGGAATCTCGTGGAATATGCTTCTTAGGCACGTGCTCAATGAAGAGATAACCGTTAGTGGTGGTCATGGGTGACTTCCACCTTTTTCGGGAAGTTAGTTAGTTGATTTTTCTTATCATTTTAAGGGGAAAACGAGCTCAATGAAGGCATAAGTCGTACACACCACACAAACAACACACAACACTCGAATTCTCTGCAAACACTTAGCAAAAACACACACTTATACTAGCAATTCATTGTATCGAGCTTGTTTTCTTCCGAAGTTGTACAAGGATCACTATTATTTTTGCAATACATTTGGTGATCGGTAGTTTCCATCACCCAAGGTTTTTTATGCCGGAGATCTTCTAAAGATCAAGGGCTTTTTCCTCGTATAAATCTCGGTGTTCATCGTTGATTTCATATACTTGTTGTTCATACAATTAACCAAGCATCATACCTCACAAAATCAGATTTGGTTGCATTATCCTTGTGTGATTTTTGACCAAAACAATTTGGCGCCCACCGTGGGGCAATTGGTGCTTCAATTCTGAGAAATTTTGTTCATTTCATTCATTTCGGTTCATTACCTTCAACCACATGGCTTCTCATGGAAAACTACTCCAAGTTCTATGTCGGCGATCACTTTTTCACAGGGCATTCCGCCTTTGCATCATCTCCCCCTTGCATTCTAGAAGAATGCTGAGAATTCTCCGAAGAAGACAACCCCGGTTTTCACAAAACCAACTGTTGTTTCTTCCTCTACACTTACTAACAATGATTTTTATGCTTTGATTGTGCAGATGAAGGATCACATGCAGCAGCAGGTCAAAACTAATAGCAGGATCCTTCGCGAAATTGATAAAATCAGCAGAAGATCACTCCCCTTTAATGTCGAGGTCGCTGAATTTCGACACTCCGGTCATAACTTCCCAGCACTTTGCAGCTCCAGATGTCCGATACCATGGTGCATCAATAGGAATGCGTTTTGGATCATCGGTAATATCTCAAGCTCGAGGATCCTCTTTCCAGCCTTCAGGATCCTCATTTTAGAATCAGGGATTCTTCACCAGTTTAGGAGGATGCATGGGGACGCAGCCAATTCAGGGATCCTCCTCTCAGGTTCAAGGATCCTCTCAGGTTCAAGGATCCTCTCAGGTTCAAGGATCCTCTCGGGTTCAAGGATCCTCTCAGGTTCATGGATCCTCCTCCTAGGTTCAAGGATACTCTCAGGTTCAAGGATCCTCTTAGGTTCAAGGTTCCTCCTTCTAGGTTCAAGGATCTTCATCTCAGGTTTCCAGATCCATGGATTATCCTCCAAGACCTACATTCACAGCACTTCAAGGATCCAACATCTTCCAGGATCAAGGATACTTAAGGAGTGTGCAACCCGGAAGTTCGGATGTTTATCTAGGAGACTTCATACCAATGCAGACCATTGCTTCCTCTAGTCCCTTGGTTATGCCAAAATCCCGCCAACATGGATTCACATCTGGAACTCCAAACTTGAATCATTCAGGAGGTAACACTTTGAATAATTTTTGCAATGCTAACCATGGCTTTGTGCAGGATACAGGTATCAACCAAGCTATGGCTAAGGAATTGCAGAAACTTAGGGATATAACATCCAACGTTCCAAGAGTGGTTAAGCCCATTCCTGAAATTCCTGATGAAAGCCACAAGATATCTCGTTTTGCACCACCTATTTGTGATGCAGAGATACCAAAGAGGTTTCAGACACCAAATCTGGTTGCTTGTGCAAGGGCTTTGGATCCACACTTACCGGATCAACATTAAAATGGCTGCTAAGTCTTCCTCCTTACTCTATTACTTCACTTGCTAATCTAGTTAATTTGTTTAATAGCCAATTCTCATGCAGTAGGAGATTTGAACGATTAACTAGTGATTTATATAGGGTAACTCAAGGTCATAATGAATCACTTAGAGATTACATAATTAAATTCAGTAAAGAATCCTTGGAAATCCCTAACTTAGATATTGCTACAGCTCTAGAAGCCTCTAAAATGGGTTTGCTTAGGGATTCAATGTTCTATGATGATCTTGTCATGACCCCTTGCAGGAACTTAGATGAGGAAAGAAACAGGTCCCTTAGGTTCATCCGTTTAGAGGATGACAAAAGGATCCACGAGAGATTGTCAGGATCCTCAAAGGAAGACAAATAAGGATCCTATCTCAAGGATAACTGATCCAAGCAATACTCCAAGCATGACAACCAGAGTGTGCATGCTGTGGAATAAGAGGAAGATGATCAGGATTATCCTCTTATTTCTGAATATTGTTTTTCTGCTGATAATAATGAACTAATCCTTTCTATGCAGAGTTTAGGTGACAAGGTGTCACGGCCCCCGGTCCGGTTTGACCCGTTCCAGGAGCCACGGGACAGAAATCCCGTGGTATTCAATGTAGGCGACAGCGGAAGTCTTTTAAAACAAGATCTTTCAATATTTAAAACTGCACGTTTACATAATTTAGAGATAAAACCCTGTAATTTACAATAAGGTGATTTCACTGGGAAATCTTTATTTTTCAAAACATGTTTCTTTATTTATTTACATTGAGCCACTTTTCTAAGCTGGTAGTGCTCCACGACACTTTTCATAGCTCACAACAGATCACCTGAAACATGTTTGAAAAAGGTTTTGTCAGCGGGAAATACTGAGTGAGTTCATTCAGGTTTTATAAAATGACCCTTAGTTATAAATTACAGCATAAGAGCGATTACAATGGTTTATATCTTATTTATATCTGGCGCCGTGTCACAATGGTGACATGTCACAATGGTGACGATGGTCATACCACTATTAGGTCAATGAACCCAAATAGTGATGATTATCCCTAGTAGGTCAATGAACCTAACTGGGAGAAAATTAGTAATGTGCACAATACCCCAATAGCCAGTGATTCAAGATATCCACGACTTAGTCCCTCTAATTATAACTTTTGAAAATAATTTGGAGTATTGTAAAACAGTTGATAAAAAGAGAATGACTCACATTGCAGATTTAACGAGCAGTGTATAAGCCTACTGATTAGCCTTGATTCTCCTAATTTAAATAATAATGCACACACACAAACGGGTTAGTAACTAATACAGCAGTTACGACAATTCACGAGATTAAACCTTCACAATGATTTATAAGTGCAATACTTTAACAATTCAACGGATTCTCAACGAATAACAGAGCATAGTCCGAATTCGAACAACACTCAAATATTCAAGTCGAAATCACGACGAATAACAAAGTATAAGCTCAATTTGAGCAGCACTTAAACAATCGGTGGATAGTTACAATCGATCGGACGTTGTATCGTAATAGTGATCGAGTTATTACCCTGATTGCGGCAGCACTTCGTGAATTTGTGTGTGTTGTGGACTGATTTTACTATAACTCGACGTCAATTAGAAGTTTGAGCGTCGTTTAAACAACAAACTGCAAGTGCCAATGTCTGCTATTTATACACAAAATTGGGCCTTGCTTACGGACCGTAAGCCTTATCCCTTACGGTCCGTAAGGGGTACGAACCGACTATAGGGTAGCCACGTGTGGGACTAGGCTTACTGAGTCAACATTTTTGTAAAATTCTGTTTAGACAACGAAATTTGCAGATAATCGTCAACTAGGGTTTACCCCCCCCCCCTGAGTTTTAGGGGCCCTGATCCTGATTCCGATTGTTCTGAAAATTTTAGGGTTTGTGCAGAATCTCTTGGGTATCTCAATTAGGGTTTCCTATTGGAAAAATTATTTTAATAAATATGACTTTTGATGAGAGTTGTTACATTCTTCCCACCTTATGAAAAATCTCGTCCTCGAGATTTACTGGAAATAAATGAGGATACTTTCGTTTCTTTTCTGCTTCCAGTTTCTAAGGGTATTAGGGTCACTAACATTAATCGTTTGTGTTTTGAGAATTTTGATCTTTCTATCTTCTATTTGTAGTGGTTTCTCTATAAATTTCAATTTTTCATTTACCTCTACATCTTGAAGAGGTACTACCAGGGATTCTTTTGATAAACATTTCTTTGAGATTGGATACATGAAATACATCATGTACTCCAGCTAACTCTTCTGGTGGTTGTAAACGATAAGTAACTGGTCCTATACGTTTGATCATTGAAAATGGTCCTATGTACCTTGGTCTTAGTTTTCCTTTCTTACCGAATCTAACAACTCCTTTCCAAGGAGATATTTTCAATAGCATTTTGTCTTCAACTTGAAATTCCAACGGCTTTCGTTTATTATCTGTATAACTCTTCTGGCAATCTCTAGCCGTTTTCAGCTTATCCTTCGTGATACTAAATATCACAGTCGTAGTCACTTAGGATTTTCATCCATCTCTTTTGTCTCATGTTTAATTCTTTTTGCTCAAATATATATCTTAAATTCTTATGATCCGTATAGACAGTAAACTTACTTCCATATAGATAATGTTTCCAACTCTTAAGGGCAAAATCATGGCTCCTAATTCTAAGTCATGAATGGTATAGTTTTCTTTGTGCTTTTTCAATTACCTTGATGCATAGGCAATTGCGTTGCATTAACACACATCCAAATCCTAGCTTTGAAGCATCACCCTATACTTTAGAATCTTCTGTTCCTTCTGGTAAGGCTAGAATTGGGGGCATTTGTTAATTTACGCTTTAAGATCCTAAAAGTTTCTTCTTGTTTAGGTTCTCATTCAAACTTAACTGTTTTACAGGTTAGCTTAGTTAATGATATAGCTATCTTGGAAAAATCCTTAATAAATCATCTTATAGTATCTGGCTAAACCTACAAAACTCCTAATTTCCATTGCGGATTGCGGAATCTTCCATTTGGTAATTGCTGAAATTTTATCATGATTTATCTAAATACCTTTATGATTCACCATATGATCCAGAAATTGTACTTCTGGCAGCCAAAATTTCACACTTCGAAAATTGGGCGTAAAGTTTCTCCTTTCTTAACAACGTTAAGAGTGCATGTAGGTGCTTACAATGTTTCTCCTGACTTTTGGAACAAATAAGTATATCGTTGATGAAAACGATTACCAATTTATCCAAGTATGGTTTTCAGATCCTATTCATTTTTCGAATGTTGCAAGTGCATTCGTTAATCCGTAGAGCATAACTATAAACTTGTAATGACCATACCTAGTTCTGAAAGCAGTCTTAGGTATGTCTTTTTCTTGTACTTGAACGTAAGTATATCTTAGAAAAATATCTAGCTTCTTGAGGTTGATCGAAAAGATCATCAATCCCAGGTAATGGTATCGATTCTTAATTGTAACCTTATTTCATTCTCTATAATTAATATACATTCTCATCGAACCATTCTTTTTTTTTTTAATAAACAACACTGCTGCTTTCCCAAGGGAATGAACTAGGTTGTATGAAATCTTTACTTATTAATTCATCTAATTGAGTTTTCAGTTCTAACATTCTTGTGAGTGCTACACTATAAGGTATCTTAGCTATTGGTATAGTTTCTGGAATTAAATGTATCCTAAATTCTATCTCCCTATCTGGTGGTAATCCTGATAACTTTTCTGAGAATACATCTGGGTATTCTGAAACTACAGGAATTTCCTTAAGTTCTTTACTCCTAGTACTAATGATTACTGAAATCATATATACTATAACTAGCAACTTTCATTACTGATATGAATTTTATGGGTTTACGTGGCTTATCTCCTGTAATCATTATACTTCTCAAGTGGGTGCACAAATTTCTATGGAATTCTTATCACAGATAATTCAAGCATGGTTGTTTACTAACCAATCCATTCCTAACACATCATCAACTTCAACTAATTTTATAGATAACGGGGTTGCAGAAATTTATGACTTAAAAGTTCTATTTCTATGTTTTGCAGAACCTTATTAACTGAATTCCTATCTGCCGTTTCTACTATAGAAATTTGCCTAATGCTGGTTAAAAGTAAATTAAGAGTTTGGCAGAATGAAATATTTATAAAACTTCGGTTTGCACCAGAGTCAAATATTACTTTTGTGTAAATGTTGTGAACTAAGAACGTACCGGCTATTATATCAGGAATGAGTTCTACTTCCTGAGCAGTCAGTTGGAAGGCTCTTACATTCCTTTTTGTTTCTTCTGCAGGTTTGGCTTTATTGTTAGATAGTTTGTTCAGTTTTGGACAATCTGGCCTAAGATGCCCAGTTTCTCCACAGTTGTAGCAGACTGAAAATCTCTTCCTCCTGCAGTCTTCTTCTTGATGCCCCGGAATTTTGCAAAAATTGCAATATCCTTTGCATCTTCCAAAATGCTTTCTTTTGCAAGAATCGCAAAATGGGCTAGCGGAAGATTGCCCATTCCCTCATTTCTTGAAATTGTTATGGTTACCCGGACGGAATCCTTGGGTAATCTTTTGAGCTACTTCCTTCCTTCTATTTTCTTCTCTTGTCCGTACTAGTTTGTCAGTCAGAGTGTTAGCTAAATCCACCGCATTGTCAATCGTGCGCGGTTTCGCAGCCTTGACGATATTACGGATTTCAGCAATCAATCCCCAAATATAACGGGAAATAAGTACCGGCTCTGGCGAAGCCAGGGTTGGTACTACTCGAGCATATTCGAAGAATGTCGAAGTATACTTTCGACAATCTACATCTACCATCCGGTGGGTTAAAAACTTATTTGTCATTTGTTCCTTTTCATATTCGGGACAGAGTTTTCTTTCTACAAAGCTCTTAAATTCTTCCCAGTTCATAGCATACGCCATCCTTCTTCCTTTTGCTTGTAACACCGTATTCCACCATTCTAGCGCCCCTTCTTTGAAAAGGTTTGACGCGTACATGACCAGATCATCCTGAGCACATTTACTTATGGCAATTACTACCTTGGTTTTCTCTAACCAACGAAGTGCCGCAGTTGCTCCTTCACTGCCTGCAAACTCAGTGGGTTTGCAAGCAAGAAATTCCTTATAAGTGCAACCAGGCGTTGCAGCTTTCATTTTCTTAAGGAGCGGAGCTTGTCGTGGTTCATCATTATGATTAACATGATTATCGCCTTCGTTTACACTATTACTGAATTTATCTTCAGAAATACGTTTGCTAGGAACGATTGGTTGTGGTTCTATTGGATTTTTAACAACAGCAACGATTGCTGGAATAGCGTTGGCTATCCCTTGAGCAATTATTGTTGGAATAGTGTTGGCTATCCCTTGAGCAACGATATTTTCTATATCCTGCCTAGTCATATATTGATCCCCCAGTTGTTGCTCAGATTGATTAACCTCATTAACTGGTTCATTATTCGCGTTTTCCATCTGATAATTAATGTATGTATATATATAATTTTATTAGTATCAAATAAATAACAAGTATACACAAAATCATCATACAAATTTCACAATACACATATAGCCAAAACTATCGATTTCTCGCTTCCTATTTTTATATATATATATATATATATATATATGTTATAGTAGGCATCAATACACACTTTTATAAAGTTTTATTTGTAGTTATTTTACAGACTGATTTTGACTATTACTATTACACAACCATAGTTCCATAAATCCCCTATCCTTTGTTAGATGATATTCTAGTAACGGTGTTCCCTCTCATCGTATTTCCAGGAGATCTGTTCCCCAATCTCTTGGATCCCATTCCCAGCATTCATTAGTTCTTGGTCAAAGTGGCGGAGTTCAGCTATATTCTCGTTACTCATTGGTGGATTTGGTAAAGGTTCTAGATTGAACTGAGGAAAAAGCTTATAGGGATTGTTTTGTAATTGTATTTCATTAGTCAACCATTCGTCTATTCCGAAAGGTTGCGAGTAGATTGAAGGGTTTGGAATAGCTGATTCTAAGTTAATTGGTAGTTGTGTTTCAAGAGAGTGAATAAAAACATTTTCACTAACAGGCTTAATAGTATTATAGCTTGCTAATATAAAATCTAACTCTTTCTGAGATGGTAAATCTTCAATTTGCTTAGAACTTTCCCCAATTTCCATTTGCTTAGGCTTTGGTTTCTCGAGAGATAAAGCGTTGAATTTTATAGGTTCTTCTATGTCTGGTATATACCTATTGAAATCTCTGGAAACCTCTATTCTTACTGGATAGAGATTTAAATTCTGGAGGGCGTCAGACAAGTCACTCATACCGTTTAGCAAAATACACACAATTACTAAGTTAAAATTTTGTAACAAAAATTTGATAGAAAACTTTTATATTATTTTATACTGGGTAACTATCAAAACAACTGAAATTTATTTATTTACTGAATAAGGCTTCTAGACTGTAGATAATAAAGGTGCTGAAACTTAGGTCAAATTATTTAAGAATTTGCATTAATTGCTATATTGGCTAGCATATAACGATCTGCCCATACTGTTCACAATTAGTCAGATAATAAAACACATAATCGCAGAATAGCAATTAATAAAAATGAAGTATTTTCTAAAGACTTAATTGGCTTAAATCAGTGGCTTGATCAGTGGCTCTGATACCACCTTTTTCTGTCACGGCCCCCGGCCCGGTTTGACCCGTTCCAGGAGCCGCGGGACAGAAATCCCGTGGTATTCAATTTAGGCGACAGCGGAAGTCTTTTAAAACAGGATCTTTCAATATTTAAAACTGCACGTTTACATAATTTAGGGATAAAACCCTGTAATTTACAATAAGGTGATTTCACTGGGAAATCTTTATTTTTCAAAACATGTTTCTTTATTTATTTACATTTAGCCACTTTTCGAAGCTCGTAGTGCTCCACGGCACTTTTCGTAGCTCATAACAGATCACCTGAAACATGTTTGAAAAAGGTTATGTCAACGGGAAATACTGAGTGAGTTCATTCAGGTTTTATAAGATGACCCTTAGTTATAAATTACAGCATAAGAGCGATTACAATGGTTTATATCTTATTTCTATCTGGCGCCGTGTCACAATGGTGACATGTCACAATGGTGACGATGGTCATACCACTATTAGGTCAATGAACCCAAATAGTGATGATTATCCCTAGTAGGTCAATGAACCTAACTGGGAGAAAATTAGTAATGTGCACAATACCCCAATAGCCAGTGATTCAAGATATCCACGACTTAGTCCCTGTAATTATAACTTTTGAAAATAATTTGGAGTATTGTAAAACAGTTGATAAAAAGAGAATGACTCACATTGCAGATTTAACGAGAAGTGTATAAGCCTACTGATTAGCCTTGATTCTCCTAATTTAAATAATAATGCACACACACAAACGGGTTAGTAACTAATACAGCAGTTACGACAATTCACGAGATTAAACCCTCACAATCATTTATAAGTGCAATACTTTAACAATTCAACGGATTCTCAACGAATAACAGAGCATAGTCCGTATTTGAACAGCACTCAAATATTCAAGTCGAAATCACGACGAATAACAAAGTATAAGCTCAATTTGAGCAGCACTCAAACAATCGTTGGATAGTTACAATCGATCGGACGTTGTATCGTAATAGTGATCGAGTTATTACCCTGATTGCGGCAGCACTTCGTGAATTTGTGTGTGTTGTGGACTGATTCTACTATAACTCGACGTCAATTAGAAGTTTGAGTATCGTTTAAACAGCAAACTGCAAGTGCCAATGTCTGCTATTTATACACAAAATTGGGCCTTGCTTACGGACCGTAAGCCTTATCCCTTACGGTCCGTAAGGGGTACGAACCGACTATAGGGTAGCCAGGTGTGGGACTAGGCTTACTGAGTCAACATTTTTGTAAAATTCTGTTTAGACAACGAAATTTGTAGATAATCGTCAACTAGGGTTTACCCCCCCCCCCCCCCCTGAGTTTTAGGGGCCCTGATCCTGATTCCGATTGTTCTGAAAATTTTAGGGGTTTGTGCAGAATCTCTTGGGTATCTCAATTAGGGTTTCCTATTGGAAAAATTATTTTAATAAATATGACTTTTGATGAGAGTTGTTACACAAGGTTAGGTGGCCAAGGAAGAATGATAAACCTCTTACCACCAAAGAGAATCGAAATGGTGTGCTTACCATGGGGATTCTGTTCATCTCACAGATGAGTGCATAGCATTAAGGAAGGAGATAGGTTATCTTTTGAGCAAAGGATACTTGAAGGAATTGCTCGGAAGGAAAAAGTCAAGGATCAAGTATCCTGAGAAAGTTCCTGAAAAAGCTCCCCCTCCACCATCCGATGCTCAAATCATCCATTTCATCTCCGGAGGTTCTCAGCAGCTAAGAGACGTGCAAAGGAAACAAAGATGGAGAATGGGGGCAGACCTGTTCGGACCTCCATCCTTACCCAGCAGATAGTGATATCATATGATGAGGATAACTGTGCTGACATTCAGGATCCTCATCACGACGGTGTAGTTATTACATTATTTATATCTAACCATTTTGTTCGCAGGATTCTTATTGATGGGAAAAACTCAGTGAACATAATCCAGTTGGATGTCCTAAATAGACTGGACATCCTTGAATCCGATATTGTCCAAAGATCATCTCTCCATGTGGGATTCAATGGAGAGACAAAGATTACATTGGGGGACACCAAACTTCCTATCTACACAGAGGGAGTGAATTATGTTAAAAAAATTCTATGTTATTGATTGCTTATCTTGCTGTAATGTTATCTTTGGCAGGCCATGGATACACGATATGAAGGCAGTCCCCCTCAACATATCATCAATGTGTCAAGGTCCCAACTCTATGAGATATGGTAAAGATAGAAAGTGATCAGCAGGAGGCAAAGAACTGTTACACTTCTTCAATGAAGCTAACCTCCAAGGAGCAAGACATCATGGAGGCAAGAGAGAAAGACGTCAAGGATATTATGTTGAACTCAGAGGATCCTGAATCCAAAATTTTTATAGGATCCGGGATCCTAGACAGTATTGAGCAGGATTTAGTATCCTTCTTGGAAAGAAGAAAATCTACCTTCGCTTGGAAACATGAAGATATGACAGGAAAAAGTTTGCACTTGAAAGGAATGCCATTATCCAAGAAGAGGTAGACAAATTACTCAAGGCAAGTTTGAGTGGACTGATAAGCATGAAGCTGCACTTAAGGTTCTTAAGGATTATCTATCCTCAGCACCAGCCCTGACGAAACCAGAAAATGGAGAATCGCTATCCTTATACTTAGCTATTTCAGCTAAAGCAGTAAGTGTGATCCTAGTTAAGGATCATGAAGGCTCTCAACATCCGGTATACTATGTAAGTAAAATTCTACTTGATGCTGAGGCCAGGTATTCTCATTTAGAGAAATTAATTCTTGATTTAATTATGGCTTCTGCTAAACATAGACATTATTTAGAAACTCACACCATTATTGTGAAAACTAACCTTTCTATCAAGAATGTTCTCAGGAAACTTCAAATGTCAAGTAGAATGGCAAAGTGAGCAATCAAACTTATTGCATATGACATTAAGTATGAACCCAGGACTGCCATCAAGTCCCAAGCTTTAGCTGACTTTGTGGCTGATTTCAGTAGTGATCTACAAAGGGAAGCTGAATTAGAAGTTCAACAACTTGAGAAGACCAAGGATCCTTAGACACTTCTCACGCATGGAGCTTCAGATGTTAAAGGAACTAGACAAAGCACACTACTAAAATCACCACATGGGGACATTATACCCCAATCCATTGCATGTGAATTCCAAACCACTAATCATGAGGTAGAGTATGTGGCCTTGATAGCAGGTTTGCAATTAGCTAATAATATGAGGATCAGGTATCTTCAAGTATATGTAGATTCTCTATCAATTACTAATCATTAAAACAGTTCTTACACTGTCAAATGTGAAAAATAATCAAGTACTTAGAAATAGTCAGGAAACTGGCAGATTCTTTTGCTTTTTTCAGTCTACCACAGGTACCCAGGGAAGAAAATGCAGAAGCTGACGCTTTAACTAACCTTGGATCATTCCTAAAGATGCCAGAAGATGTGAAAAATACTCATCACCCATGTTTTAACTCCTGCAATTGAGGATCACGTAGCCATGGAGATAGTGCAGGATTCTGCAATCATACCTGGTGATCCTGCACAGTCGAATTCAGGATCCTGGATCCTTCCAATCCTAAGATATATACAACATGGAGAGATCCCTACAGGACAAAATCCTAATGCTTTCAAAGTCAATGAGAATGTGGAAACCACACTTGGGCAGAGCACTATTCTCAAGGATCCTTAGAACAACATACTATAGGCCTATCACGAAGAAGGATGTTGTGGATTATGCAAAGAAGTGTGATGCTTGTCAAAGACACGGTAATATTCTACACCAACCAACATAACATCTGCATCCTAAGAAGAAGCTTTTGCTCAAAGTCAGAAAAAAGGAAATGGCCAGTTATCAACAAAGAATGGCTGGAGCATACAACAAGAATGTCAGGATTAGAAGATTTCAAGTTGGTGATTTTGTGCTAAGAAAAGCATTCCAGAACACTACAAATCCTTCTGATGGCAAGCTAGCACCAAAGTGGGAAGACCCCTATCTAATTGAAGCTGAACCAGGAAAGGGGGCATATCATTTGTTAACAATGGATGGTGATCTCCTACCAAGAGCTTGGAATGTTGTTCATCTCAAAAAATACTTTAAGTAAGAAGGATCAGGGATCCTCAGCGATACCGGTATTCTGATTAAGGATCCAAGATCCTCAAAGGATATATGATTCTACATTTGGTAACACATTACTTTCATTTTCATTCATTTTATACTTGTTACTTATCATAAGTTAAAGATGTTAATCAGTTAACATCTATTTTCACAAAGTTTAAGCTTTTGCAGAGTTGTTATCATTTTACAGAAGATGAAAGTAGTTGGCCAACTCTCCAAAGTTTATGGGCTTGTCCCCAGTTATTTGGGCTTGTCCTCAGTTTTGGGCTTGTCCCTAGTTTGGGCCTGTCCCCAGTATCGCCAGTAGCGCACGATGATCCTGGTGCAGTTCAAGGCAGTGCGACCAGTACCCGCTTTAGGGGCTAACAATTTCATTGTACTGGCTGTATTCAGCATCCTACGTATAATGGTAGACGTACCATACCTCCGTTCCTAAGGTTTCTAACGTTTTCACGTTAGCTAAGGTTTCGGCATTTTCATGTCGCTCAAGTTTGGATAGTCGCCAGTGAGGGCCATACTCCAGTTTACACAAGTTATATGGGCTTGACCCCAGTTTACATCCGTTTATTTGGGCTTGTCCCCAGTTTATTTGGGTTTGTCCCCAGTTTGTTGGGCTTGTCCCCAGTTTATTTGGGCTTGTCCCCAGTTTGTTGGGCTTGTCCCCAGTTTATTTGGTCTTGTCCCCAGTTATTATGGGTTCATTCCCAATTATTTGGCTTGGTCCCAAGTTTGTTTTTCTTGCAGGATCTTGGAGCTTTAAAGCTATACAAGTTCTGACAATAAGGATCCTGGATCCTTGAAACTTTACTTTTCACAGTTTATCTATTCAGTATTAATTTACAAGGATTTAGAATCCTAACTTGGATTGTCTGGTATGTTATATTCTAACTTTTCCTAAGCTGAAAGTTGTCTCTTATCCTTTTTGGTTAAGGATCATTGATCCACATTTATATGAACACTTCAAGTTTTCTGTTAAAAATGTAACATTATCATCAGATTTTCAATAACTTTCCAGTTGTTTGGTGATGATATTTTTGAAAATAGAAAGCATACATGAAAAATAAAAAGGGAAGAAACAACTATAGATGTAGCTAAAAAAGTTTAATGTTATTACATATTCATTATGTATTAAAATCATCTGGCTTGGATTTCACCAGCAAAATCGTGGACCATCCACCCAGGCCGGACATGGCTATCTAACAGTTAAAGTGTCTATGCATAAATTAAAGTGCAAGAAGGTTAATAGCGAACTGTGAAGAAGGATTCATTCTCCACAAACAGAAGGATCTTCTTGTCTGTAAAGGCATTTGAGGAGTTATCTCTAACTCTATATTTTGCAATGATGATTATAGCAGGTCTTATCAGTGACGACAAGTAGTGTAACGACTAGTTACCAGCAGCAACGGCTAGTCCGCTTCTAATGGAAATATGACAGCTGTGAATCCTTATCACAACTGCCATATTGGGGGCAATTGTTAGGGCATGGATTTTGTGCTAAGGATCATCTATCCTGAGACTAGGCATGGATCACGGATCCTTAATGGCTTATGCAGAGAGTCTGAGGATCCAGAGTCTGAGGATCCAGAGTCTGAGGATCACGAGTCTGAGCATCACGAGTCTGAGGATCCAGGATCCTTAACAGAACTTATGTTTTGTTACAATTGTCACGTTTTTAATGTGTAAATGTAGATAATAGACATAGTGGACTACTTCTTTGCTGGAATCTCGTGGAATATGCTTCTTAGGCACGTGCTCAATGAAGAGATAACTGTTAGTGGTGGTCATGGGTGAATTCCACCTTTTTCGGGAAGTTAGTTAGTTGATTTTTCTTATCATTTTAAGGGGAAAACGAGCTCAATGAAGGCATAAGTCGTACACACCACACAAACAACACACAACACTCGAATTCTCTACAAACACTTAGCAAAAACACACACTTATACTAGCAATTCATTGTATCGAGCTTGTTTTCTTCCGAAGTTGTACAAGGATCACTATTGTTTTTGCAATACATTTGGTGATCGGTAGTTTCCATCACCCGAGGTTTTTTATGTCGGAGATCTTCTAAAGATCAAGGGCTTTTTCCTCGTATAAATCTCGGTGTTCATCGTTGATTTCATATACTTGTTGTTCATACAATTAACCAAGCATCATACCTCACAAAATCAGATTTGGTTGTTGTTTTGGTTAAAAATCACGCTAGGATAATGCAACCAAACTCCAAGTTACGGGGAATGATGCTTGAAATGAAGAATTATGATAAAGATCACTGTTTTGGTCAAAAATCACACAAGGATAATGCAACCAAACTCTTTGTAAACGGGGAATGATGCTTGGTATGATGAACAAAGATAAGGATCACTATGATGAAAATTGCACAAGTGACACAAGGATTTATACGAGGAAAAAGCCCTTGATCAATGAATGATCTCCGGCATAAAAAACCTCGGGTGATGGAAACTACCGATCACCAAACTTCAATATAACAAACAATGTTTACAACTTCGGATGGTAACGAGCGAGGTACAAGGATCACTATAGTATTGTATGCTAAAGCGTGTGAGAAATGTGTTGTGTCTTTCGCATGTTCAAGAGTGCCATTTATACAAGTGTGTGTGGCTCTATTTTAGGCAAATCACCTAACTACTAGCTCGTTACCCCTTTAGAAATAGAAGTAAATTTAGCCTAATTAATTTCCCTTGAATTGTGCTGAGTTTCCATATTATCCATAACGTCCATCTTTGATTATGCATGTGCGAAATTATCGTGATAGATTCCTTGTTTACGTTGCTAAGACCAGGTCCAACTCGTAATTCCTGCAAAACAACATTAAATCCAAAGAGAACAATCGTTAATATGAGGATCCTTAGGATGATCCATGATCCTGATCCTGGAGCTCTTCCGAGGATCACTATCTGCCAAAGAAACAAGGATCACTTGTTAGGATACCAAGTAAGGATCATAGGTCATAAAAATCCAGCCCCAACAATTGCCCCCAAAATATAAGGAGTATTTATCTAATATAAACGAGTTATATTTTGCCGGTCTTATCCATAACTAACTCAACGGATATATAGCCGTTAAGATGGAACTATCCGTTGCGATCTGACGTCATAGAAGTGACAGCCCTGCACAATCATGATTATAAATAGAGATAGGGATAGGATCTTTTGCATTTAAATTCAGGAACTCTTCCCTTTATAACCGCGATCAGAGGATTGAACAGGTATTCCCCTTTATCTTCTTCTTGCTTGCTCTGTTTCTCTTTTTCTTTCATCGTTCTGTAAAAGATGTTGCTCCGGAACTCCCCCTGCAAGGATCCTAAGAAGGACAGCCCCTTAAAGGGTCAAGGGATCATCAAAGATTCCTCCACCGAGAGGTGTTGTTTTACCGACCCTCAAATCGACAAAATCCGTCATTGCTTTCCGGCGAACACCCTTTTCAAGTCTTTTAGTCCTACCGCTTTGAGTGATTTCACCTCTGAGGCTTAGGTAGCTTTTCCGGTCACTCCTTTCATGATAGGATACTCGTATCCTTTTCCTCAGTTTACCCAATCCTTTTTCTCCCTTACCGGCATCTGTTACATCCAGGCTATGCCGATGATCTGGAGGGTGTTATACACCCTTGAAAGGATCATTGAACAAGAGGGGATTGACCTTGGCATGGCGGAGTTAGCTGAGATGTATGATCTTACCACTTTTGGATCCCACCGATATTTGTTCAAACGGAAAGCTGGAGAGGATCACCCTGTTTTTAAAGTGACCAAGAATGACATGAACTGGAAGCGACGATTCTTTTTTGTTAGGAGAGATTCCATCCCTAATGGGAAGGATTTGCCCATGGAGTGGGCTACCCATGGTAGGATAGAGGATCCTGGAAGGATCACCATAGAACTTGTTCCTTGGTATAAGGATCTCTGATATTCTCTTGTTTATTGTGCAGCTATATCCGTTTCTCATCTTAAGTTGACTCCTGCTGCAAAAGAGAGACTCTTGGCCTTTAAGAAGCTTGATCCGGAGATAAGAACTTTTCAGGTTGCCACCCAGGATTCTCAAGAAGTATCCTCTGCCTCTGTCACAATGTCAAGTAAGTATCCTCATTTAAAAAGTTATTCTATGTAGGATTTTCAAGTTTAATTAGAATACTTATCTTATTTTGGTTGTGTAGGTGCTGGAAAATCCTCTAAGTCTGCTTCAAAGTTTGGCATCGATGATCTTACAAATGTCAAATCCTCAAGGAAGAAGACTCCTGCTGCTAGCCCAACTGCTTCAGCCCCTAAAGCACCTATCAGGGGTAAAGGAAAGAACAGGAAGGCCTCTGAGGATTTACAAGGTCTGCCCCTGCTCCGCCAACAGTTTCTGGACTACTTCAACGAGGTAAGGATCACTGCCCCTGTTTGTGTATCCTAACAGTTTTGAGGATCACTTGTTTCTGATGTTATGCCTTGTTTTCCTTGCAGAAATTTGCTGAAATAGAGACGTATGTTGGCCACGTCGAGGATCAGGACCGCCAGATTGCTGACCTCCAACAAGTTGCTGTGTTGAAGGATCTCAAGATAGCTGATCTTGAGAAGGAGCTCCGAGCCACCAAGGATGATGCTGCCAAAATGCTGATCAACTTTGACTACGAGAAGCATGAGATCACCCAAGATGCCAAGGTCTCTGCTGTGATAGCCATGTACAAGATCCAGCTACAAATGGCTACGGAGGCTCAGGATCCTACCTTTGACAGGAGCACATGGGACATAGAGGGCTGGAAGGCGAGGCTGGCAGAGCTTGATGATGATGAAGAGGCTGAGGAGATCCCGATGCTTGAGGGTGGAGAGGCTGGCAAGGATCATGCTAGAGAGGCAAGCGGAGCTGGTGGTGATGGTGCAGCGAAGGATTGAGCTACAGGATTGGGCGATGAAGGGAACTTCTAGACATAGCCGGAGCCCAATTTTTTGTTTGGTGGTTGTTGATGTTTTTTTAAAACAATTATGGTCTGTAATTCGAACAATACTTTTTAGGGTTAAGGATCCAGGATCCTTCAGACAATAGGTAGGATTACAAATGGTGGAGGGATCCTCTGTTTGGGGGATGAAGCCATTGTGATCCTGCCGCCTTTTAATTTCCTGCATGCTATGACCGCACAAACAATGGACACCCTTTGCCAACCCATGTGGACGGGCCACGTTTTGCTGGTAGAAACGTGGGTTGGCAATTTTGACAACTTTGAAGGGTTTTAAAACTTTGTTAATAAAATAACTCTAATCTTTTTGGCTTATCTTGTGTTGTTATCCTTTTAATTTCCAATTGTTTTGATACATATTTGTCTGAGTGATAAAAGTTTAACCAAATTATGTTTAAGAAGTTTAGGATACGATCCAGGATCAAGTATCCTATAGTTGAAAACATTCCAAAAAGTAATTTATTTTAAGGATCATAGGTCTAGTTGTCAAGGTCTAAGGGTTATTCAAATGAATAATGAATGAAATTAAAAATAGTTAAGGATCATACCTGAGGATCCTAGTTAGGATCCTAACCTTTAATCAGGATAACCATAAGGAAAAGTTTAATGGATAATAAGGATTGAGGATCCTTAATTGTTTAACTTCGAAAACCTGAAAAATAGGATATAACTTGGGACTAAGCCAATATAAAGGATGAGTCAGTAACTGGGGACATGCCCAAAGGATAACTGGGGACAAGCCCAAAGGATCACTGGGGACAAGCCCGAAGGATAACTGGGGACAAGCCCAAGGATCGTATGTAAACTGGAGTATGGCCCTCACTGGCGACTATCCAAACTTAGTGACATGAAAATGCCAAAACCTTAGCTAACGTGAAAACGTTAGAAACCTTAGGAACGGATGTATGGTACGTCTACCATTATACGTAGGATCCTAGGTATAGCTAGTACGATGAGGTTATCAGCCCCTAAAGCGAGTACTGGTCCCAAAGACGTGAACTATACCAGGATCATCGTGCGCTATAGGCGAAAACTGGGGACAAGCCCAAGGATAACTGGGGACAAGCCGAAATAACTGGGGTTGAACCCAAGGATCTGAGTTGCTTCTGAAGATTGTCGACATTATGCTAAGGATACCTGGACTTATCCGAACTCAAAATCTCGTGAGAGAAGGATGAAGGATACATGATCCTTATCCTTAAATAAGAAGATATGTAAATAAGAGTTCAAGCTTAGGACATTACCAGAATAAGGATCATTGATGCTTCAGGGATCCTTGAAGGATACTTCCAATGTAAGGATCACTCATGCCAGAAGGATCCTGCTTACATGAAATATTTTTTCAAGTGGACAGCATTCCAGGCTCTTGGTAACAGATTACCTTCCATGGTAAGCAATCTATATGCCCCCTTTCCTGCTTCGGCTTCGATCAAATAAGGGCCTTCCCATTTTGGTGCCAATTTCCCATCAGCAGGATTGGTGGTATTTTGGAATGCTTTTCTCAATACCATATCCCCAACTTGGAATTTCCTTTATCCTGACATTTTTGTTGTAAGCACCAGCCATTCTTTGTTGGTAGCTAGCCATCCTTATCCTAGCCAGATCCCTGATTTCTTCAATAGTATCCAAGTCATGAGCCCGGTTTGCATCATTTTCCTCAGGATCACGGGTACTTGTTCTAGCAATTGGAACCACCATTTCTATTGGGATCACTGACTCTGCCCCAAACACCAAAGAGAAGGGTGTTTGACCAGTAGCATTCTTGGGAGTTGTCCTATCAGCCCAAAGCACATAAGGCAATTCCTCTGCCCATTTCCCCTTCTTGGATCCAAGTTTCTTCTTCAGATTGTTGATGATGATCTTGTTGGATGATTCTGCTTGACCATTGGCTTGTGGGTGGACTGGTGTTGATGTTATCATCTTAATCCCCCAACTGTCACAAAAGTCAGTAGTCCTGCTCCCAATAAATTGGGAACCATTATCACATACAATTTCAGAAGGAATGCCAAATCTAGTTATAATGTTTCTCTTAATAAAGGATATAACTTCCTTCTCTCTGACTTCGGCAAAAGCTTCAGCCTCTATCCACTTGGAGAAGTAGTCAGTCATAGCAAGCATGAATACTTTTCCACCAGGTGCCTTAGGGAGCTTGCCAACTATATCCATCCCCCATCTCATAAATGGCCAAGAGGATGGTATAGGATGTAGAAATTCAGCTGGCTGATGAAGGATATTGCTGTGTCTTTGACAAGGATCACACTTCTTAGCATACTCCACAGCATCCCTTTTCATAGTTGGCCAGTAGTATCCTGTCCTCAAGATCCTTGAGAACAATGCCCTGCCCCCAGTGTGGTTTCCACAATCTCCTTCATGGAAGTCTTTTAACACTTCTTGAACTTCAGGATCCTCGATACATCTTAAATATGGTCCTGCAAGAGATCGCTTATATAGCATATTATTTAAGATTGTGAATTGAGATACCTTAATTCTGAAAGCCCTAGGATTTTCTCCCATAGGAATCTCTCCGTGTTGTAAGTATCTCATAATTGGTGAGATCCATGATCCTAAACAAGATTGAGTATCCTCACTAGGGATCATTGCAGAATCCTCTTCTATTTCCATGGCCACCTGGTTTTCAATAGCAGGAGCCAGGATATGGATGATGGGGATACTTATATCCTCTGGGATCTTCAAAGATGATCCTAGATTGGCCAATGCATCAGCTTCTATATTTTCCTCCCTTGGTACCTGTGTCAAACTGAAGGAAACAAAGGAGAGTGCCAATTCTTTGACTATCTCTAAATATTTGGTTAGTTTTTCACCTTTAACAGCATAGGATCCATTAAAGTGATTAGTGATTAACAATGAATCCACGTATACCTCAAGATACCTGATCCCCATATGCTTAGCAATTTGTAAGCCATCGATTAAGGCTTCATATTCAGCCTCATTATTAGTGGCTTGGAACTCACAAGCTATGGAATGGGGTATTATGTCCCCCTGTGGCGATTTTAGTAGTATACCAAGCCCCGTGCCTTTAACATTTGAGGATCCGTCAGTATGTAGTATCCAAGGATCCTTGGTTTCATCCAGCTGCTGGACTTCCAATTCGGCTTCCTTCTGTAAATCACTACTGAATTCAGCCACAAAGTCGGCTAATGCTTGGGATTTGATGCCTGTTCTAGGCTCATATCTTATATCATGGGCACTAAGCTTTACTGCCCATTTAGCCATTCTTCCGGACATCTCTGGTTTCCTGAGGACATTCTTAATTGGGAAGTTAGTTCTAACAATAATAACATGGGTTTCAAAATAATGTCTTAGTTTAGTAGATTCCATAATCCGTGCAAGAATAAGTTTTTCAAGGCGTGAATACCTGGATTCAGCATCAAGTAAACTCTTACTTACATAATAGACAGGATATTGTGTACCTTCATGATCCTTAACAAGGACTGCACTTACTGCTTTTGAGGATACCGCAAGGTATAAGGATAACACATCTCCTTTTTCTGGTTTCATCAATGCTGGAGCTGAGGACATGTATTCTTTTAGGGCTTGTAAAGCATTCTCATGCTTTTCAGTCCATTCGAATTTCTTGTTCTTTCTTAGGATATCATAGAATTCTTTACACTTTTCTGAGGATTTGGATATGAATCTGTTTAGAGCTGCTATCCTGCCTGTTAGCCTTTGCACATCCTTAGCGTTGGCAGGGGATTTGATATTCACCAATGCTTTGATTTGTTCCGGGCTCGCCTCAATGCCCCTCTGGGTTACCATATATCCTAAGAATTTACCTGCTTTAACACCAAAGTGACATTTTGAAGGATTAAGCTTCATGTTACAGTTATCAAGGATATCAAATGCTTCCTCCAAGTCCCTTAGGTGATCCTCAGCTTTCTTGGATTTCACCACCATATCGTCTATGTACACTTCCATAGTTTGTCCAATTTGATCTTTGAACATCATATTCACCAGCCTTTGATATGTTGCACCTGCATTTCTTAATCCAAAAGGCATAGCAATATAACAATATAAACCGGTTGGGGTCATAAAAGCCGTATTCTCTTGGTCAGATAGTTCCATCTGAATTTGTTGGACTCCAGATGATGCGTCCATAAAGGTTAATAGTTCATGACCCGCCGTTGCATCCACCATGGAGTCAATGTGGGGTAATGGGAAAGGATCCTTGGGACATGCCTTATTCAAATCAGTGAAATCGACACATACCCTCCACTTTCCATTTTTCTTTTGAACAACAACCACATTGGCCAGCCATTTTTGATACTTTACTTCTCTGATCATACCTGCTCGTAGTAATCTTTCTACTTCTTCCTGGATAATGGCATTTCTTTCTGGTGCAAACTTCCTCCTTTTTTGATGGATCGGTTTTTCTGACCTGTCAATGCCAAGTTTATGAGTGATAATATCCTTAGATATACCTGTCATATCTTCATGTTTCCATGCAAAGGTAGATTTTCTTCTTTTGAGGAAGGATACTATGTCTTCTTTCATTTTATCAAGGATCCCTGATCCGATGTAGATTTTGGATTCAGGATCATCAGGATCCAAGAGGATTTCATCCACATCCTGCTCTCTTGCCTCCAAGACACCCATTGGAGGATACTTTAATTGTTATTGCTCCCTTGATTTCGAGGCCGGTTTCATTGATGAGGTGTAACAATCCTTAGCCTCCTGTTGATCACTGTCGATCTTGATTATTCCCCATGGGCTAGGGAGCTTCACACACTAATGGTAGGTGGATGGGACTGCCTTCATATCGTGTATCCAGGGCCTGCCAAGGATAACACTACAACAAGACAAACAGTCAATAATACAAAATTTTTGATAATTATGTAATCCTTCCACATAAATTGGAAGTTTGATGTCCCCCAGGGTTTTCTTAGTTTCGCCACTAAATCCTACAAGCACGGAGGATCTTGGTGTGATATCTGATTCAGGAATACCCATTTTCTTCATAACATCAAGCTGGATAATGTTTACTGAGCTTCCTCCGTCGATAAGGATCCTGCGGACAAAGTGGTTAGAAATAAAAAGAGTAATAACTAAACTATCATGATGAGGATCCTGGATGTCAACTCGATCATCCTCATTAAAGGTTATAATTTTTCCTTCCGAGACACTTGATGTTCGAATAGGTCTTTCTCCGTTATCTATTTTAGCTTCCTTTGCATGCCTTTTGGCTGCTGAGAAGGATGTACCACAGATGTCTGATCCTCCAAAAATAAAGTTGATCACTTGTGCATCTGCTGGAGGAGCTGGAGCTCTTTCAGGGATCCTTTCAGGATCCTGAGTCCTTTGCTTTTTTCTTCCCAACAATTCTTTCAAATGCCCCTTGCTCAGCAGATATCCGATTTCTTTTCGTAATGCGATGCATTCCTCTGTCAAATGCCCAAAATCCTCATGGTATGCACACCATTTTGATTTATCTTTAGCAGCGGCTGGTTTGTCATTTTTTCTGGGCCATCTGGCCTTTTCTCCTAGATTCTGCATTGCAAGGATTAGTTCGTGGTTATCAACGGAAAAACAGTATTCAGAAATCGGAGGATAATCTTCATCATCCTCTTCTTGGTCAACGGCATGCACATTCTGGTTGTCAGTTCTGTTATAGGATTTGAATTTGTTTCTTTTGAAAGAGGATCCTTGCTTTTCTTGTTTTGAGGATCCTACTTGTCTCTCCTGGATCCTCTTGTCATCCTCTAGCCGGATGAACCTGAGTGCCCGAGTTCTTACTTCGTCTAGGTTCCTGCATGGTGTCATAACAAGATCATCATAGAACAATGAATCCTTAAGCAATCCCATCTTGAAGGCCTCAACAGCTGTGGCCACATCCAAGTTAGGAATATCCAAGGATTCTTTACTAAATTTGGTTATATAATCCCTTAATGATTCATTATGACTCTGAGTTATCCTGTATAAATCGCTAGTCAATCGTTCAAATTTTCTACTACAAGAAAATTGATTATTGAATAAGTTAACTAAGAGCTGATCCAGTAAGAGTGGATCCAAATCCCTTGCACAGGCATGCTTCCTTTAACTTTTCTGGAATTGGATTGATCTCCATCCTCTCCCTGTATTGTGCTATGTGTTCCTCAGGATCCGTCGTACCATCATACAACTTCATAGTAGGTGTTTTGGTCAAAAATCACACAAGGATAATGTAACCAAACTTTATGTAAACGGGGTATGATGCTTGGTTAGCTATGAAAGTAAAGGATCACTTCTGTGATAAAGATACAAAGACACAATGATTTATACGAGGAAAAAGCCCTTGATCAATGTATGATCTCCGGCATAAAAAACCTCGGGTGATGGCAACTACCGATCACCAATTTCAATATAATAAAAATGTAGTTACAACTTCGGATGATAATGAGCTGAGTACAAGGATCACTGAGTGTCTAAGTGTTCGAGAGTTGTGTCGTATGTTGTGTGTGTTCTTCCGAATGAGGAAGAGTGGTATTTATACAAGTGTAGGTGACTTATTTTAGGTAAAATGACTAATTATCAGCTCATTACCCCTTTAGAAATAAAGATAATCTAGCCTAAATTGCTGCCCATTAATCAAGCTAAGTTTCCATATCCGGTACAACGTCTATCTCCAATTTAGCTCTTGCCATATTTGTGAAAACGCGTCCCTGGATCATGACGTGTAGGGCATATCCTGCTAGGTGTTCCTGCAAAATAATTTTGTAACAAGTGGAAGTGACCGTTAGTGTAAGGATCACCATATCGTCCCATGATCCTGATCCTGAAGTCTGGCTGAGGATCACTATCTGCCAAAGAAACAAGGATCACTGGTCAGGATCACGTATAAGGATCATTTATAGTAAAATCCAGCCCCAACAATTGCCCCCAAAATATAAGGAGTTAATTGTAAATAGATGAGTTATATTTTGTTTTGAGCTTATCTCTAACGGGCGACTCCGGGTTACTAGCCGTTACATATGAACTAGCCGTTGTGATATTTACGTCACTGATGTGACGATCCCTGCAAATCATCATTATAAATAGGAGATAGGGTTAGGATCATTTTGTATTTAAATTCGAAGTATCTCCCTTTATAACCATCATTGAAGACTCTTGATCAGGTATCATCTTCTTCTTTATCTTCTTTGCTCTGTTCTTTCGTGCTTTTACTCTGTTTTTTGTTCAAAATATGCTGCTCCGTAATTCTCCGCACAAGAGTCCCAAGGAGAGTCCCTTAAAGAGCCAGGGAATTATCAAGGATTCTCCCGTGGAGAGATGCTGCTTTACTGATGTCCACATAGACAAGATTCGCCATTGTTTCCCAGCGAATGTTGTTTTCAAACCCTTTGATCCTACTGCTTTGAGCGATCTTGTCTCAGATGTCTGGGTGGCTTTTCCTGCTACTCCCTTCCTCATTGGGTATTCATATCCTTTTCCGATGTTCACCCAATCTTTCTTTTCTCTTACCGGCATCTCATATATCCAAGGTATGCCGATGATCTGGAGGGTTCTATATACCTTCGAGAGGATCATCGAGCAAGAAGGGATTGATCTGGGAATGGCAGAGCTGGCCGAGCTCTATGATCTTACTACGTTTGGTTCCCACCGGTATCTGCTGAAACGGAAAGCTGGGGAGGATCACCCTATTTTCAAAGTGACCAAGAATGATACCAACTGGAAACGTCGATTTTTCTTTGTTAGCAGGGATTCCATCCCGGATGGGAAGGATCTGCCCAAGGAATGGGCCACTCATGGTAGGATAGAGGATCCTCGAAGGATTACTATCAGTTCTGTCTCATATGATGAGGATCACTGATGTCTTTTCTTTTTTTGTCTTTTTATGCAGCTATCTCCGTTGCTCACATAAAGTTGACCCCTGCTGCCAAAGAGAGAGTGTTAGCTTTCAAGAAGCTTGATCCTGAAGTTCGAAGCTTCCAGATTATTATCCAAGATTCTCAAGAGATATCCTCTGCGTCTGCCACAATGTCAAGTAAGTATCCTCATAAAAAATAAGTTTTATGTGAAAGTATTTAATTTAACAAGGGAACTTATCTTGTTTTTGAATTGTGTAGGTGCCGGAAAATCTGCCAGGTCTGTTAAATCTGCCTCCAAGTTTGGGATCAGTGATCTTGCCAATGTCACGTCCTCGAAGAAGAAGGCTCCTGCTGCCAGCCCTTCAGTCTCAGCCCCTAAAGCACCTGCCCGAGGCAAAGGGAAAAAGAGGAAGGCTTCAGATGACCTTCAGGGATTTCCTCTTCTCCGTCAGCAATTCCTTGACTATTTTGATGAGGTTAGGATCACTGCCCCTGTTGGTCATCCGTTTCGAATATCCTGTTTGTATGTCCTGTTTCTTTCGAGGATCATCCGGTTTTGTACTTACCTTATTCCCTTCTTTGCAGAAACTTGCCGAGATCGAGACCTATCTAGGCCATGTTGAGGATCAAGAGAGCCAGATTGCTGACCTTCAACAAATGGGCGTGCTTAAGGATCTCAAGATAGGAGATCTTGAGAAGGAACTCCGGGTTATGAAGGCTGAGGCTGCTCAGAGGTTGATTGATATGGATAACGAGAAGCAGGAGATCACCCAAGATGCTAAGGTCTCCGCGGCAATTGCTATGTATAAGATTCAACTTCAGATGGCCGAGGAGGCTCAGGATCCTACCTTTGACAAAGGCTCGTGGGATGTTGAAGGTTGGAAGGCAAGGCTGGCAGACCTGGAGGACGAGGATGAGGCTGAGGAGATCCCCATGCTGGAAGGTGGTGATGCTGAGAAGGATCAAGGTGGAGATGCTGGTGGTGATGAAGCAGCGAAGGTGTAGGCTGCATGATTGGGCAATGATGGAAACTTCTAGACATAGCCGGAGCCCAATTTTTTTTGTTTAGTGGTTGTGATTTTTTAAAACAATGATGGTCTGTATTTGAACAATAGTTTAGGGTTGAGGATACTGGATCCTTTTAGACAATAGGTAGGATTACAAAAGGTGGAGGGATCCTCTGTTTGGGGGATGAAGCCTTTGTGATCCTGCCGCTTCTACTTTCCTGCAAAAAATGCTAAGACCGCATAGACAATGGACACCCTTTGCCAACCCATGTGGACGGGCCACGTTTTGCTGGTAGAAATGTGGGTTGGCAATTTTGACAATCTTTTGGAAGGGTTAATGATCCTTTTGTTTAATAATATAACTTAACTTTTCTGGCTTATCTTGTGTTGTTATCCTTCAATAATCCTCTTATTTCTCAATTGTATTTGTTAAAATAACAAGAGTTGAAAAAGTGTTTAATAAACTTAGGATATGATCCTAGATCAAATATCCTCATATTGAAAATTCTCAAAGTGTTTTAGTTCAAGGATCATAGGTTCGGTTGTCAAAGTATAAGGGTTGGTTAGGATAAAGAGTATAATCAAAAATTGTAAAGGATCATACCTGAGGATCCACGTTAGGATCCTAACCTTCAATCAAGACAACATAGATAAGACTTTGATAATTAATAAGGATTAAGGATCCTTATATGTTTAGACTTCCAAAACCTGAAAAGTGAGATATAACTTGGGACTAAGCCAATGTAAAAGATAGATTAGTAACTGGGGACATGCCCAAAGTATAACTGAGGATGATCCCAGAGGATCACTGGGGACAAGCCCAAAGGATAACTGGGGACAAGCCCAAAGTATAACTGAGGATGATCCCAGAGGATCACTGGGGACAAGCCCAAAGGATAACTGGGGACAAGCCCAAAGGATCGTATGTAAACTGGAGTATGGCCCTTTCTGGCAACTATCCAAACTTAGTGACATGAAAATGTCAAAACCTTAGCTAACGTGAAAACGTTAGAAACCTTAGGAACGGATGTATGGTGCGTCCACCATTATACGTAGGATCCCTAATATAGCCAGTACGATGAGGTTGTCAGCCCCGAAAGTGGGTACTGGTCCCAAAGACGTGAACTATACCAGGATCATCGTGCGCTGCTGGCGGAAACTGGGGATAATCCCAAGGATAACTGGGGTTGTACCCAAGGATCTTTGGTGCTTTTGGAGATCTCTGAGGATTTGCTGAAGATACCTGAACTATCATAACTCAAATGGTTTGTGAGTAGAGGATGAAGGATACGTGATCCTTATCCTTAGGTAAAAAATAGGAAAATATAATAGTTTCTAGGATAAGCATATTACCAGAATGAGGATCATCGATGGCACCGGGATCCTTCAAGGATACTCCAATGTAAGGATCACATGCATGAAGGATCATGTTCACATGAAATATTTCTTTAAGTGAACAGCATTCCATGCTCTTGGCAACAAGTTCCCTTCCATGGTTAGCAGCCTGTATGCCCCCTTTCCTGCTTCGGCTTCAATTAAGTAGGGACCTTCCCATTTTGGTGCTAGCTTCCCGTCAGCAGGATTAATAGTATTTTGAAATGCTTTTCTTAATACCATATCTCCAACTTGGAACTTCCTTATCCTGACATTTTTGTTGTAGGCACCAGCCATTCTTTGTTGGTAGCTTGCCATCCTTATTCTGGCTAGATCCCTGATTTCCTCAATAGTATCCAAATCCTGAGCTAGAATTGCAGTATTTTCTTCAGGATCACGAGCACTTGTTCTAGCAGTTGGGATCACCATTTCTGTTGGGATCACTGCTTCTGCCCCAAATACTAAAGAGAAAGGTGTTTGACCAGTGGCGTTTTTGGGGGTTGTCCTATCAGCCCATAGCACATAAGGTAACTCTTCTGCCCATTTCCCTTTCTTGGATCCTAGCTTCTTCTTCAGATTGTTGATGATGATCTTGTTGGATGATTCTGCTTGACCATTGGCTTGTGGGTGAACTGGTGTTGATGTGATCATCTTGATTCCCCAACTGTCACAAAAGTTAGTGGTTCTGCTTCCAATGAATTGGGAGCCATTATCACATACAATTTCAGAGGGAATGCCAAATCTAGTTATAATGTTTCTTTTAATGAAGGATATGACTTCCTTTTCTCTGACTTGAGCGAAGGCTTCAGCTTCTATCCACTTGGAAAAATAGTCAGTCATGGCAAGCATAAATACTTTTCCACCAGGTGCTTTAGGGAGCTTGCCAACTATATCCATTCCCCATCTCATGAATGGCCAAGAGGATGGTATGGGGTGTAGTAATTCAGCTGGTTGGTGAAGGATATTGCTATGTCTTTGGCAAGGATCACATTTCTTAGCATACTCTACAGCATCCCTTTTCATGGTTGGCCAGTAGTATCCTGTTCTGAGGATCCTTGAGAATAATGCCCTGCCCCCAGTGTGGTTTCCACAATCTCCTTCATGGAAGTCTCTCAACACTTCTTCAATTTCAGGATCCTCAATACATCTTAAATATGGTCCTGCAAGGGATCGTTTATACAGCATGTTATTTAAGATTGTAAATTGAGATACCTTGATCCTGAAAGCTCTAGGATTTTCTCCCATTGGGATCTCTCCGTTTTGCAAGTATTTCATGATTGGTGAGATCCATGATCCTGAATAAGATTGGGTTTCTTCACTAGGGATCATTGCAGTATCCTCTTCTATTTCCATGGCCACCTGATTTTCAATAGCAGGAGCCAGGATATGGATGATAGGGATACTTATATCTTCTGGAATCTTCAAGGATGATCCTAGGTTGGCCAATGCATCAGCTTCCGTGTTATCCTCCCTTGGTACCTGTGTTAAGCTAAAAGAAACAAAAGAGAGTGCCAATTCTTTGACCCCATATCCTTAGCAATCTGTAAGCCAGCGATTAAGGCTTCATATTCAGCCTCATTGTTAGTTGCTTGGAACTCACAGGCTATGGAGTGGGGTATTATGTCCCCCTGTGGCGATTTTAGTAGGATCTCTAGCCCTGTGCCTTTGATATTTGAGGATCCGTCGGTGTGTAGTATCCAAGGATCCTTGGTCTCATCCAACTGCTGGACCTCCAATTCTGCTTCCTTTTGTAGACCACTACTGAAATCAGCCACAAAGTCAGCTAGTGCTTGAGATTTAATGGCTGTTCTTGGTTCGTATCTTATATCGTGGGCACTAAGCTTCACTGCCCACTTAGCCATTCTCCCTGACATATCCGGTTTCCTGAGGACATTCTTAATTGGAAAATTAGTTTTAACGACAATAGTATGGGTTTCAAAATAATGTCTTAACTTAGTGGATGCCATGATTAATGCAAGGATAAGTTTTTCGAGGTGTGAGTACCTGGATTCGGCATCAAGTAGACTTTTACTTACATAGTAGATAGGATATTGTGTACCTTCGTGATCCTTAACAAGGACAGCACTTACAGCGGTTGAGGATACCGCTAGATATAAGGATAACACATCTCCTTTTTCCGGTTTCGCTAATGCTGGTGCTGAGGACATATACTCTTTTAGGGCTTGTAAAGCATTCTCATGCTTCTCAGTCCATTCAAACTTCTTATTCTTCCTTAGGATATCGTAGAATTCTTTGCATTTTTCTGAGGATTTCGATATGAACCTCTTCAAAGCTGCTATCCTGCCTGTCAGTCTTTGGACATCCTTGGCATTGGCAGGAGATTTGATATTTATCAATGCTTTGATTTGTTCCGGGCTTGCTTCAATGCCCCTCTGGGTTACCATGTATCCTAAGAACTTTCCTGCCTTAACACCAAAATGGCATTTTGAAGGATTAAGTTTCATGTTATAATTATCAAGGATATCGAATGCTTCTTCCAAGTCCCTTAGGTGATCCTCAGCTTTCTTTGACTTGACCACCATATCATCTATGTACACCTCCATAGTTTTTCCAATTTGATCCTTGAACATCATATTTACCAGCCTTTGATATGTTGCACCTGCATTTCTTAGTCCAAAAGGCATGGCAATATAACAATATAAACCGGTTGGGGTCATAAAGGCTGTATCCTCTTGGTCAGATGGTTCCATCTGGATTTGTTGGAATCCAGATGATGCATCCATAAAAGTTAACAGTTCATGCCCCGCTGTTGCATCCACCATGGAGTCAATGTGGGGTAATGGGAAAGGATCCTTGGGACATGCCTTATTCAAATCAGTGAAATCGACACATACCCTCCACTTTCCGTTTTTCTTTTGGACAACAACCACATTGGCTAACCATTTTGGATACTTTACCTCTCTGATCATACCTGCTCGAAGTAGTCTCTCTACTTCTTCTTGGATAATGGCATTCCTTTCTGGTGCAAACTTCCTCCTTTTTTGATGGATTGGCTTGATAGACCTGTCAATGCCAAGTTTGTGAGTAATAATATCCTTAGATATACCTGTCATATCTTCATGTTTCCATGCAAAGGTTGATTTTCTTCTTTTGAGGAAGGATATCATGTCTTCTTTCATCTTGCCAAGGATCCCTGATCCGATATAGATTTTTGATTCAGGATCACTAGGATCCAAGAGGATTTCATCTACATCTTGTTCCCTTGCTTCCAAGACATTCCTTGGAGGATACTGTAATTGCTATTGCTCCCTTGGCTTCGAGGTTGGCTTCATAGATGAGGTATAGCAATCCTTAGCCTCTTGCTGGTCACTATCGATCTTGATTATTCCCCATGGGCTAGGGAGCTTCACACATTGATGGTAGGTAGATGGGACTGCTTTCATATCATGTATCCAAGGCCTGCCAAGGATAACGTTGCAACAAGATAAACAGTCAATAACACAAAATTTTTGATAATTATGTAATCCTTCCACGTAGATTGGGAGTTTGATGTCCCGCAGAGTTTTCTTCGTTTCCCCACTGAATCCTACAAGCACGGAGGATCTTGGTGTGATGTCTGATTCTGGGATTCCCATCTTCTTCAAGACATCAAGCTGGATAATGTTCACTGAGCTCCCCCCGTCAATAAGGATCCTGCGGACAAAATGGTTAGAGATAAAGAGAGTGATAACTAAGCTATCATGGTGAGGATCCTGAACATTAACGCGATCATCCTCATCAAATGTTATCATCTTCCCTTCTGAGACGCTTGAGGTTCTAATAGGCCTTTCTCCATTGTCCATGTCTTTTGGCCGCTGAGAAGGATGTTCCACAAATGTCTGATCCTCCGGATATGAAGTTAATCACTTGTGCGTTTGCCGGAGGTGCTGGAGCCTTTTCAGGGATCCTTTCAGGATCCTGGGTCCTTTGCTTTTTTTCTCCCCAATAATTCTTTTAGATGCCCCTTGCTTAGCAGGTATCCAATTTCTTTTCTTAAGGCTATGCAATCTTCAGTTAGATGCCCGAAATCCTCATGGTATGCACACCATTTGGACTTGTCTTTAGTCCCGGATGGTTTATCATTCTTCCTGGGCCACCTAGCCTTTTCACCTAGATTCTGCATTGCAAGGATTAGTTCATGATTATCAACGGAAAAACAATATTCTGAGATTGGAGGATATTCTTCATCATCCTCTTCTTGGTCGACAGCATGCACATTCTTGTTCTCGTTTCTATGGTAGGATTTGAACTTGTTGTTTTTGAAGGAGGATCCTTGCTTATCTTGTTTTGAGGATCCTACTTGTCTCTCCTGGATCCTCTTGTCATCCTCTAGCCGGATAAACCTGAGTGCTCGAGTTCTTACTTCATCTAAATTCCTGCAAGGTGTCATAACAAGATCATCATAGAATAATGAATCCTTAAGAAGTCCCATTTTGAAGGCTTCAACAGCCATAGCCATATCCAAGTTGGGAATATCCAAGGATTCTTTACTAAATTTAGTTATATAATCCCTTAATGATTCATTATTATTTTGAGTTATCCTGTACAAATCACTAGTTAATTTTTCAAATTTTCTACTACAAGAGAATTGGTTATTGAATAAATTAACTAAATTGGCAAATGAAGTAATAGAGTAAGGGGGAAGACTTAGCAGCCATTTAAGGGCTGATCCAGTAAGAGTAGATCCAAATCCTTTACATAGGCATGCTTCCTTCAATTTTTCTGGGATAGGATTGATCTCCATCCTTTCCCTGTATTGTGCTATATGCTCCTCTGGATCCGTTGTGCTGTCATACAGCTTCATGGTAGGGATATGGAACCTTTTGGGTACCTCTGCATCACAGATTGGTGGTGCAAAGCGTGATACCTTGTGGCTTCCATCTGCAATCTCTGGGATAGGCTTGACTACCCCTGGAACACTTGAGATCATGTCCTTTAGTTTCTGTAATTCCCTGGCCATAGCGTGATTGGTACCTGTATCCTGCATGAATCCATGGTTAGTGGTAGGATAATTATTTAAAGTGTTACCTCCCATTGGGTTCAAGTTAGGGAATCCATGTTGCTGGGATTCTGGAACAACGGAGGGACCAGTGGAAGCAATGGTCTGCATTGGAATGAAGTCCCCTTGATGGACATCTAGACTCCCTGTTTGCAAACTTTTTAGTGATCCTGGCATCTGTAAGGATCCTGGTATCTGGGATGATCCTGGAACGAAGGAGGATCCTTGAACCTGGGATGATCCTGGAACAAAGGAGGATCCTTGGCCCTGGAATGATCCTGGAATAAAGTAGGATCCTTGAAACTGCTGTGCCCCCGGATAGGCTCCCGGATTCATGAAGGATCCCATGTACTGGGGATAGGATCCTATTGGCTGAAAATGTGAATCTGATGTCTGAGTCATTGCTGCCGAGTTGAGACGTGATCCTCTTGACTCCCCTGTGATCTGTACGTCTGGGATCCCTGATGGCTGAGAGGTGACCATTGGAGTCTCAAAACTCAAGGATTTTGGCATCAGTGGGGAATGATCCTCTGCCGCTTTCTTTTGTCTTTTGAGATCTCCAATCTCCCTGAGGATCCTGTCATTAGTTTCATCCTGCCGCTGCATACGATCCTTCATCTGCAAAATTAAAGCAAACACATCACTAGTACTGGGAATAGAAGAATTCATAGCAGAAGAAGATGGAGGTTTAGAGAAGGAAGGGGTTGGTCTCTTCTCAGCATTTCTCTGGGATCCTGCCGGTGGAGGAGGTAGAGTGGTTTGTGCTGAGGTGACTGCAGACATCGCCGTGGAGGTGTTCTTCAATGATGAAGCCATGTAGTTCTTTGAGAATATTTCGAACAAAAGAATTTCTTATGAATGAAGCACCAATTGCCCCACGGTGGGCGCCAAACTGTTTTGGTCAAAAATCACACAAGGATAATGTAACCAAACTTTATGTAAACGGGGTATGATGCTTGGTTAGCTATGAAAGTAAAGGATCACTTCTGTGATAAAGATACAAAGACACAATGATTTATACGAGGAAAAAGCCCTTGATCAATGTATGATCTCCGGCATAAAAAACCTCGGGTGATAGCAACTACCGATCACCAATTTCAATATAATAAAAATGTAGTTACAACTTCGGATGATAATGAGCTGAGTACAAGGATCACTGAGTGTCTAAGTGTTCGAGAGTTGTGTCGTATGTTGTGTGTGTTCTTCCGAATGAGGAAGAGTGGTATTTATACAAGTGTAGGTGACTTATTTTAGGTAAAATGACTAATTATCAGCTCATTACCCCTTTAGAAATAAAGATAATCTAGCCTAAATTGCTGCCCATTAATCAAGCTAAGTTTCCATATCCGGTACAACGTCTATCTCCAATTTAGCTCTTGCCATATTTGTGAAAACGCGTCCCTGGATCATGACGTGTAGGGCATATCCTGCTAGGTGTTCCTGCAAAATAATTTTGTAACAAGTGGAAGTGACCGTTAGTGTAAGGATCACCATATCGTCCCATGATCCTGATCCTGAAGTCTGGCTGAGGATCACTATCTGCCAAAGAAACAAGGATCACTGGTCAGGATCACGTATAAGGATCATTTATAGTAAAATCCAGCCCCAACAGTAGGGATATGGAATCTTTTGGGTATCTCAGCATCAAAATTGGTGGTGCAAAACGAGATACCTTATGGCTTCCATCTGCAATCTCCGGGATAGGTTTGACTACCCCTGGAACACTTGATATCATATCCTTCAGTTTCTGTAGTTCTCTGGCCATAGCATGGTTGATACCTGTATCCTGCATGAATCCATGGTTAGTGGTAAGAGAATTATTAAAATTGTTACCTCCCATTGGGTTCAAGTTAGGAACATTGGATGTGAATCCATATTGCTGGGATTCTGGGATGATGGAGGGACCAGTGGAAGCAATGGTCTGCATCGGAATAAAATCTCCTTGATGGACATCTGGACTTCCGGTTTGCAAATTCTTCAAGGATCCTGGCATCTGAAGGGATCCCTGAACATGAGATGATCCTGGAACGAAGGAGGGTCCTTGAACCTGGGAGGATCCTGGAACGAAGGAGGATCCTTGAACCTGGGACAATCCTGGAACGAAGGAGGATCCTTGAACCTGGGACAATCCTGGAACGAAGGAGGATCCTTGAACCTGGGATAATCCTGGAACGAAGGAGGATCCTGAGTTCATGAAGGATCCCATATGCTGAGTATAGGATCCTGCCGGTTGGAAATATGATCCTGATGCCTGAGTCACTGCTGCTGGGCCGAAATGCACTCCTCTTAATCCACCCATATGTTGAATGTCTAGGGCCTCTGATGGCTGAGAAGTAATCATCGGAGTATCAAAATTCAAAGATTTGGGCATTAGTGGGGAATGATCCTCTGCCGTTTTCTTTTGCCTTTTGAGATCTCCGATTTCCTTGAGGATCCTGTCATTAGTTTCATCCTGCTGCTGCATACGATCCCTCATCTGCAAAATCAAAGTAAATATATCACTAGTACTGGGAGCAGAAGAAGTTAGAGCAGAAGATGAAGGTTTAGAGAAGATAGGAGTTGGTCTCTTCTCAGCATTTTTCTGAGATCCAGCTGGTGGTGGAGGCAAAGGTGGAATGCCATTAGATGAATTGACTGCAGACATCGCCGTGGAGGTATTCTTCAATGATGAAGCCATGCAACACTTCCGGAATGATTACCAACAGAAAAACTTTCTTATGAACGAAGCACCAATTGCCCCACGGTGGGCGCCAAACTGTTTTGGTCAAAAATCACACAAGGATAATGCAACCTAACTCTTTGTAAACGGGGAATGATGCTTGGTATGATGAACAAAGATAAGGATCACTATGATGAAAATTGCACAAGTGACACAAGGATTTATACGAGGAAAAAGCCCTTGATCAATGAATGATCTCCGGCATAGAAAACCTCGGGTGATGGAAACTACCGATCACCAAACTTCAATATAACAAACAATGTTTACAACTTCGGATGGTAACGAGCTAGGTATAAGGATCACTATAGTATCGTATGCTAAAGCGTGTGAGAAATGTGTTGTGTCTTCCGAATGTTCAAGAGTGCCATTTATACAAGTGTGTGTGGCTCTATTTTAGGCAAATCACCTAACTACTAGCTCGTTACCCCTTTAGAAATAGAAGTAAATTTAGCCTAATTAATTTCCTTTGAATTGTGCTGAGTTTCCATATTATCCATAACGTCCATCTTTGATTATGCATGTGCGAAATTATCGTGATAGAATCCTTGTTTACGTTGCTAAGACCAGGTCCAACTCATAATTCCTGCAAAACAACATTAAATCTAAAGAGAACAATCGTTAATATGAGGATCCTTAGGATGATCCATGATCCTGATCCTGGAGCTCTTCCGAGGATCACTATCTGCCAAAGAAACAAGGATCACTTGTTAGGATACCAAGTAAGGATCATAGGTCATAAAAATCCAGCCCTAACAATCACTATGATATAAATTGCACGAACAACACAAGGATTTATACGAGGAAAAAGCCCTTGATCAATGAATGATCTCCGGCATAAAAAACCTCGGGTGATGGAAACTACCGATCACCAAGCTCAAATAAATCAATTAAAGTTTACAACTTCGGATAGTGACGAGCTAAGTACAAGGATCACTATGCTAAAACGTGTAAAAGTGTGAGAAATGCTAAGTGTTTGCTGAGAGCTTTGTGGCTGCAATTGTACGAGAGTGTGTGTAAGCAAAAGATGGCTAAGTGTTCTAATTTTAGCTCGTCACCCCTTTAAATATGAAAGCTAAACTAAGCTAACTAACTGCCCGACTTTCATGCCATTCTCCCACGTTCTCCACAACGTCCATTTTCGTTCAAATGAGTGCGAAATACTTGGGGAATATTCCATAGTAACGTTGCCAAGACCAAGTCAAGTTCAATACTCCTGCAAAATAATACGAAATACAAACAACCAATCGTTAGTATGAGGATCCTTAAGGTGATCCATGATCCTGATCCTGAAGCTCTTCTGAGGATCACTATCTGTCACAGAAGTAAGGATCACTTGTCAAGATAATAAGCAAGGATCACTAATTGTTAGAAAATCCTCCCCTAACAATTGCCCCCAAAATATAAGGAGTGTAATGTAAAAGTAACGAATTATGTTTTCTTGATCTTATCTGCAACAAACTTAACGGATTTATAGCCGTTAATTTCTAACTAGCCGTTGCGTCGTGACGTCACAGAAGTGAAATTCCTGCAAAATCATGATTATAAATAGAGATAGAGATATGATCGAATGCATTTAAATTCAAAGCTACTCCCTTTATAACCGTATTCAGAAGATCACCCAGCTATTCTCCCCTTCATCTTCTCTCTTTGCTTGCTCTGTTTTTCTTTCTTTTTACTATTCCATTCAAAATGATGCTTCGGAATTCCCCTGCTAAAGATCACCGGAAGGAAAGCCCCTTCAAGAGTCAAGGGATCATCACAGACTCTGCTAAAGAACGCTGTATCTTCACCGATCCTCAAATTGACAGGGTCCGGTACTGTTTTCCTGTAAACACCGTGTTCAAACCCTATGATCCTTCTGCCCTGAGCGATCATACTTCTGATTCATGGGTTGCCTTCCCTGTGACCCCGTTTGCCATAGGTTACACGTATCCTTTCCCAGCTTTCACCCAATCCTTCTTCTCCCTGACCGGCATACCCTACATCCAAGCTATGCCGATGATCTGGAGGGTCTTATATACCCTTGAAAGGATCATCGAGCAGGAGCGGATAGATTTAGGCATGGCTGAGTTAGGAGAACTATATGACCTGACCACCTTTGGTTCCCATCGCTATTTATTCAAATGAAAACCTGGGGAGGAGCATCCAATCTTCAAGGCCACCAAGAATGACACCAACTGGAAGCGGCGCTTCTTCTTTGTGAGGAGAGATTCAATCCCAGATGGGAAGGATCTACCCAAGACGTGGGCTACCTATGGTAGGATGAAGGATCCTGGGGAGGATCACCAGAGAACCTTTCTTTTGATATAAGGATCACTGACTTTTTATTGTTCTTTTATTGTACAGCTATCTCCGTTGCACATCTCAGACTGACTCCGGCTTCTAAAGAGAGACTCTTGGCTTTCAAGAGATTGGACCCTGAAATAAGAACTTTCAAGTCTACCACCCAAGATTCTCAGGAAGTATCCTCTGGTTCTGTCATGATGTCAAGTAAGTATCCTTGTTTAAAGATTTAATTAGATAATGAAATTCAAGTAAAATTTAGACACTTATCTTGTTTTGGTTGTGTAGGTGCCGGAAAGTCCACCAAATCAGCTTCGAAGTTCAGCATCACCGATCTCACCAATGTCAAATCCTCGAGGAAGAAGACTCCTGCTAGCCCAACTGCTTCAATCCCCAAGGCACCCCTCAGGGGGAAGGGAGGCAAGAAGAGGAAGGCCTTCGAGGCTGAGGATTTGCAAGGGCTTCCCTTGATCCGCCAACAGTTCATGGACTACTTCAATGAGGTAAGGATCACTGTCCCTGCTTGTACATCCTGCTTGTATGAGGATCACTTGGTTCTGACAATATCCTTTGTTTTCCTTGCAGAAATTTGCTGAAATAGAGACCTATGTTGGCCACGTTGAGGATCAGGATAGCAAGATCGCTGATCTTCAACAAGTTGCTGTGCTGAAAGACCTCAAGATAGCCGATCTTCAGAAGGATCTCCAGGCCACCAAGAATGATGCTGCCAAGATGCTGATCAACTTTGACTATGAGAAGCACGAGATCACCCAGGATGCTAAGGTCTCCGCCGCCATAGCAATGTACAAGATCCAGCTGCAAATGGCCATGGAAGCTCAGGATCCTGCTTTTGACAAGAGCACCTGGGACGTGGAGGGTTGGAAAGCAAGGCTAGCTGAACTGGAGGACGACGAAGAGGCTGAGGAGATCTTGACGCTTGAGGCTGGAGGCAGTGGCAAGGATCAGGGTGGTGAGGCAAGTGGAGCTGGTGGCGAGGATGCAGCGAAGGTCTAGGCTGCAGGATTGGGCAATGATGGAAATTTCGAGACTTAGCCGGAGCCCAATTTTTTTTGTTTAGTGGTCGTTTGTTTTGAACAATTTGATGGTCTGTGCTTGTGAACAATAGTTTTTAGGATTAAGGATCTAGGATCCTTCAGACAACAGGTAGGATTGCATATGGTGGAGGGATCCTCTGTTTGGGGGATGAAACCATTGTGATCCTGCCGTTTTTACTTTCCTGCACAACTTTAAACCTATGATGATGGACACCCTTTACCTACCCCAGCGGACGGGCCACGTATTGCTGGTAGATGCTTCGGGTAGGTAATTTTGACAACCTTTGAAGGGTTAGTCTTTTTTGTTAATAAATAAAATCTTAACCTTTTGTCGCTTATCCTGTGTTGTTATCCTTTAAGTTCCTTTAATTTTTAATTGTATTGATGTACACTTATTAAATAAGCAACTTTGAATAAGTCAGGTTGAAAACATTTAGGATATGATCCATGATCAAATATCCTATAGTTGAAAAATCCCAAAAAGTAATATATGTTCTAAGGATCATAAGTTTAGTTGTCAAAATATAAGGGGGATTCAAATAATCAACGAATAGAATTGAAATAGTTAAGGATCATACCTGAGGATCCAAGTTAGGATCCTAGTCATAATCAGGATAACTATAAGATAAACCTTAGGGAGAGATAAGGATCAAGGTTCCTTAGTTGTTAAACTTCAAGGACCTGAAATAGATCATAACTTGGGACTAAGCCAATATAGAATAAGAGTTAGCAACTGAGGACAAGCCCAAGGATAACTGGGGACAAGCCCAAGGATAACTGGGGACAAGCCCAAGGATCGCATGTAAACTGCAGTATGGCCCTAACTGGCGACTATCCAAACTTAGTGACATGATAATGCCAAAACCTTAGCTAACGTGTAAACGTTAGAAACCTTAGGAACGGATGTATGGTACGTCTACCATTATACGTAGGATCCTAGGTATAGCCAGTACAATGGAATTATCAGCCCCTAAAGCGAGTACTGGTCCCAATGCCTTGAACTATACCAGGATCATCGTGCGCTACAGGCGAAACTGGGGTCAAGCCCAAATAACTGGGGTTAAACCCAAAGACCTGAATTGCTTCTGTAGATAATCAACATTATGCTAAGGATACCTGAACTTTCAAAACTCAGAATCTCGTGAGAGAAGGTAAAGGATACATGATCCTTATCCTTGTATGAGAAAATAAGTAAATGAAATAGTTCAAGATTAGGACATTACCAGAGTAAGGATCATGGGTGCTTTAAGGATCCTTCAAGGATACCCCTAATGTAAGGATCATCTGTGCCATGAGGATCCTGTTCACATGAAATATTTCTTCAAATGGACAGCATTCCAAGCTCTTGGTAGCAAATCACCTTCCATGGTCAGCAATCTATATGCCCCCTTTCCTGCTTCAGCTTCAATCAAATAAGGGCCTTCCCATTTTGGTGCCAACTTTCCATCAGCAGGATTGGTGGTATTCTGGAATGCTTTCCTCAATACCATATCTCCAACTTGAAACTTCCTTATCCTGACATTTTTGTTGTAAGCACCAGCCATTTTTTGTTGATAACTAGCCATCCTTATCCTAGCCAAATCCCTGATTTCCTCAATAGTATCCAGGTCTTGAGCCAGGTTCTCATCATTTTCCTCAGGATCACGGGTACTTGTTCTAGCAGTTGGAACTACCATATCTGTTGGGATCACTGATTCTGCCCCAAATACCAAAGAGAATGGTGTTTGACCAGTAGCATTCTTGGGGGTTGTCCTATCAGCCCAAAGCACATAGGGTAATTCTTCTGCCCATTTTCCTTTCTTGGATCCAAGTTTCTTCTTCAAATTGTTGATGATGATCTTGTTGGATGATTCTGCTTGACCATTAGCTTGTGGGTGGACTGGTGTTGATGTTATCATGTTAATCCCCCAGCTGTCACAAAAGTTAGTGGTTCTGCCCCCAATAAATTGGGAACCATTATCACATATAATTTCAGAAGGAATGCCAAATCTAGTTATAATATTTCTCTTAATAAAGGATATAACTTCCTTTTCTCTGACTTGGGCAAAAGCTTCAGCCTCTATCCACTTGGAGAAATAATCAGTCATAGCAAGCATGAACACTTTTCCACCAGGTGCCTTAGGGAGCTTACCAACTATATCCATACCCCATCTCATAAATGGCCAAGAGGAGGATATAGGATGTAGAAATTCAGCCGGCTGATGAAGGATATTGCTGTGTCTCTGACAAGGATCACACTTCTTTGCATACTCCACAGCATCCCTTTTCATAGTTGGCCAGTAGTATCCTGTCCTTAAGATCCTTGAGAACAATGCTCTGCCCCCAGTGTGGTTTCCACAATCTCCTTCATGGAAGTCTTTTAAAACTTCTTGAATTTCAGGATCCTCGATGCATCTTAAATATGGTCCTGCAAGAGATCGCTTATATAACATATTATTCAAAATTGTCAATTGAGATACCTTAATTTTGAAAGCCCTAGGGTTTTCTCCCATAGGAATCTCTCCATGTTGTAAGTATCTCATGATTGGTGAGATCCATGATCCTGATCCTGGAAAAGATTGAGTATCCTCACTAGGGATAATCGCAGAATCCTCTCCTATTTCCATCGCCACATGATCCTCGATGGCAGGAGCCAGGATATGGATAATGGGAATGCTTATATCCTCCGGGATCTTCAAAGATGATCCTAAATTAGCCAGTGCATCAGCTTCTGTATTTTCTTCCCTTGGTACCTGTGTCAAACTAAAGGAAACAAAAGAGAGTGCCAATTCTTTGACTATCTCTAAATACTTGGTTAGCTTTTCACCTTTAACAACATAGGATCCATTAAAGTGATTTGTAATTAACAATGAATCTACATGTACCTCAAGATACCTGATTCCCATATGCTTAGCAATTTGCAAACCAGCAATCAAGGCTTCATATTCAGCCTCATTGTTAGTGGATTGGAACTCACAAGCTATGGAGTGGCGTATGATGTCCCCCTGTGGCGATTTTAGTAGTATACCAAGCCCTGTGCCTTTGACATTTGAGGATCCATCAGTATGGAGTATCCAAGGATCCTTCGTCTCTTCCAACTGCTGGACTTCTAACTCGGCTTCCTTTTGTAAATCACTACTGAAATCAGCCACAAAGTCGGCCAATGCTTGGGATTTGATGGCTGTTCTAGGCTCATATCTTATATCATAGGCACTAAGCTTCACTGCCCACTTAGCCATCCTTCCAGACATCTCTGGTTTCCTGAGGACATTCTTAATTGGAAAATTAGTTTTAACGACAATAACATGAGTTTCAAAATAATGTCTCAACTTAGTAGATGCCATGATTAATGCAAGAATAAGCTTTTCAAGGTGTGAATACCTGGATTCGGCATCAAGTAAACTCTTACTTACATAATAGACAGGATGTTGTGTAGCTTCATGATCCTTAACAAGGACTGCACTTACTGCTTTTGAGGATACCGCAAGATATAAGGATAACACATCTCCTTTTTCTGGTTTCATCAAGGCTGGAGCTGAGGATAGGTATTTTTTGAGAGCTCGTAAAGCACTCTCATGCTTCTCAGTCCACTCAAATTTCTTGTTTTTCCTTAGGATATCATAGAATTCTTTGCACTTCTCTGAGGATTTGGATATAAATCTGTTCAAAGCTGCTATCCTGCCTGTTAACCTTTGCACATCCTTAGCATTGGCAGGAGATTTGATGTTCACTAAGGCTTTGATTTGTTCTGGGCTAGCTTCAATGCCTCTCTTGGTCACCATATATCCTAAGAATTTACCTGCTTTAACACCAAAGTGACATTTTGAAGGGTTAAGTTTCATATTATATCTGTCAAGGATATCAAATGCTTCCTTCAAGTCTCTTAGGTGATCCTCAGCTTTTATGGACTTTACCACCATATCATCTATGTAAACCTCCATAGTTTGTCCAATCTGATCCTTGAACATCATATTCACCAGCCTTTGATATGTTGCACCTGCATTCCTTAATCCAAACGGCATAGCAATATAACAATATATACCGGTTGGGGTCATAAAAGCCGTATCTTCTTGGTCAGATGGTTCCATCTGAATTTGTTGGAATCCAGATGAAGCATCCATAAAAGTCAACAGTTCATGACCCGCCGTTGCATCCACCATGGAGTCAATGTGGGGTAATGGGAAAGGATCCTTGGGACATGCCTTATTTAAATCGGTGAAATCGACACATACCCTCCACTTTCCATTTTTCTTTTGAACAACAACCACATTGGCCAGCCATCTTGAATACTTTACCTCTCTAATCATACCTGCTTGGAGCAATTTTTCTACCTCTTCCTGGATAATGGCATTCCTTTAGGTGCAAACTTCCTCCTATTTTGATGGGTTGGTTTGAATGACCTGTCAATACCGAGTTTATGAGTGATAATATCCTTAGATATACCTGTCATATCCTCATGTTTCCATGCATAGGTAGTCTTCCTTCTTTTGAGGAAGGATACAAGGTCTTCTTTCATCTTGCCAAGGATCCCTGACCCGATATAGATTTTGGATTCAGTATCATCAGGATCCATGAGGATTTCCACCACATCCTGCTCTCTTGCTTCCAAGACATCCCTTGTGTTAGGGCTAGATTTTTATCATAGGTGATCCTTACATATGATCCTAACCAGTGATCCTTGTTTCTTTGGCAGACAGTGATCCTCAGCGGAACTTCAGGATCAGGATCACGGGACATTACGGTGATCCTTATACTAACGGTCACCTTCGCTTACTACAATATTGTTTTGCAGGAACATCTAGCAGGATATGCTCTAAAGACCATGATCCAGGGACGCGTCTTCACAAATATGGCAAGAGCTAAATCGAAGAAAGACGTTGCACAGGATATGGAAACTAGGCTTGATTTATGGGCAGCAATTTAGGCTAGATTATCTTTATTTCTAAAGGGGTAATGAGCTGATATTTAGTCATTTTACCTAAAATAGGTCACCTACACATGTATAAGTACCACTCTTCTTCATTCGGAAGGGGACACACGACATACGACACAACTCTCAAACACTTAGACGCTCAGTGATCCTTGTACTCAGCTCATTATCATCCAAAGTTGTAATCATATTTTTGTTATATTGAAGTTGGTGATCGGTAGTTGCCATCACCCGAGGTTTTTTATGCCGGAGATCATTCATTGATCAAGGGCTTTTTCCTCGTATAAATCATCGTGTCTTTGCATCTTTATCACAGAAGTGATCCTTTACTTTCATAATTAACCAAGCATCATACCCCGTTTTCATAAAGTTTGGTTACATTATCCTTGTGTGATTTTTGACCAAAACAGTTTGGCGCCCACCGTGGGGCAATTGGTGCTTCATTCATAAGAAAATCTTTTGTTCGAAATCATTTCAAAGAATTACATGGCTTCATCATTGAAGAACACGTCCACGGCGATGTCTGCGGTCACCTCATCACAGATCACCTTGCCTCCTCCACCGGCAGGATCTCAGAAAAATACTGAGAAGAGATCAACTCCCACTTTCTCTAAACCTCCATCTTCTTCTGCTATGAATTCTTCTATTCCCAGTACTAGTGATGTATTTGCTTTAATTTTGCAGATGAAGGATCGTATGCAGCGGCAAGATGAAACCAACGAAAGGATCCTCAGGGAAATTGGAGATCTCAAAAGACAAAAGAAAGCGGCAGAGGATCATTCTCCACTGATGCCCAAATCCTTGAGCTTCGATACTCCAATACTCACTTCCCAGCCATCAGGGATCCCGGACGTGCAAATCATAGGGGAGTCAAGAGGATCACGTCTCAACTCGGCAGCAATGACTCAGACATCAGATTCACATTTTCAGCCAATAGGATCCTATCCTCAATACACGGGATCCTTCATGAATCCGGGAGCCTATCCGGGGGCACAGCAGTTTCAAGGATCCTACTTTGTTCCAGGATCATTCCAGGGCCAAGGATCCTCCTTTGTTCCAGGATCATCCCAGGTTCAAGGATCCTCCTTCGTTCCAGGATCATCCCAGATACCAGGATCCTTACAGATGCCAGGATCCCTAAAAAGTTTGCAAACAGGAAGTCTAGATGTCCATCAAGGGGACTTCATTCCAATGCAGACCATTGCTTCCACTGGTCCCTCCGTTGTTCCAGAATCCCAGCAATGTGGATTCCCTAACCTGAACCCAATGGGAGGTAACACTTTAAATAATTATCCTACTACTAACCTTGGATTCATGCAGGATACAGGTACCAATCATGTTATGGCCAGGGAACTACAGAAACTAAAGGACATGATCTCAAGTGTTCCAGGGGTAGTCAAGCCTATCCCAGAGATTGCAGATGGAAGCCACAAGGTATCTCGCTTTGCACCACCAATTTGTGATGCAGAGGTACCCAAAAGGTTCCATATCCCTACCATGAAGCTGTATGATGGCACGACGGATCCAGAGGAGCATATAGCACAATACAGGGAGAGGATGGAGATCAATCCTATCCCAGAAAAATTGAAGGAAGCATGCCTATGTAAAGGATTTGGATCTACTCTTACTGGATCAGCCCTTAAATGGCTGCTAAGTCTTCCCCCTTACTCTATTACTTCATTTGCCAATTTAGTTAATTTATTCAATAACCAATTCTCTTGTAGTAGAAAATTTGAAAAATTAACTAGCGATTTATACAGGATAACTCAAAATCATAACGAATCACTAAGGGATTATATAACTAAATTTAGTAAAGAATCCTTGGACATTCCCAACTTGGATATGGCTACGGCTGTTGAGGCCTTCAAAATGGGACTGCTTAAGGATTCATTATTCTATGATGATCTTGTTATGACACCATGCAGGAATTTAGATGAAGTAAGAACTCGAGCACTCAGGTTTATCCGGCTAGAGGATGACAAGAGGATCCAGGAAAGACAAGTAGGATCCTCAAAACAGGAGAAGCAAGGATCCTCCTTCAAAAACAACAAGTTCAAATCCTACCATAGAAACGAGAACAAGAATGTGCATGCTGTTGACCAAGAAGAGGATGATGAAGAATATCCTCCAATCTCAGAATATTGTTTTTCCGTTGATAATCATGAACTGATCCTTACAATGCAGAATCTAGGTGAAAAAGCTAGGTGGCCCAGGAAGAATGATAAACCGTCCGGGACTAAAGACAAGTCCAAATGGTGTGCATACCATGAGGATTTCGGGCATCTAACTGAAGATTGCATAGCCTTAAGAAAAGAAATTGGATACCTGCTAAGCAAGGGGCATCTAAAAGAATTGTTGGGAAGAAAAAAGCAAAGAACCCAGGATCCTGAAAGGATCCCTGAAAAGGCTCCAGCACCTCCGGCAAACGCACAAGTGATTAACTTCATATCCGGAGGATCAGACATTTGTGGAACATCCTTCTCAGCGGCCAAAAGACATGCAAAAGAATCAAAAATGGATAATGGAGAAAGGCCTATTAGAACCTCAAGCGTCTCAGAAGGGAAGATGATAACATTTGATGAGGATGATCGCGTTAATGTTCAGGATCCTCACCATGATAGCTTAGTTATCACTCTCTTTATCTCTAACCATTTTGTCCGCAGGATCCTTATTGACGGAGGGAGCTCAGTGAACATTATCCAGCTTGATGTCTTGAAGAAGATGGGAATCCCAGAATCAGACATCACACCAAGATCCTCCGTGCTTGTAGGATTCAGTGGAGAAACGAAGAAAACTCTGGGGGACATCAAACTCCCAATCTACGTGGAAGGATTACATAATTACCAAAAATTTTGTGTTATTGACTGTTTATCTTGTTGCAACGTTATCCTTGGCAGGCCTTGGATACATGACATGAAAGCAGTTCCATCTACCTACCATCAATGTGTGAAGCTCCCTAGCCCATGGGGGATAATCAAGATCGACAGTGACCAGCAAGAGGCTAAGGATTGCTATACCTCATCCATGAAGCCAACCTCGAAGCCAAGGGAGCAATAGCAATTACAGTATCCTCCGAGGAACGTCTTGGAGGCAAGGGAACAAGATGTAGATGAAATCCTCTTGGATCCTAGTGATCCTGAATCAAAAATCTATATCGGATCAGGGATCCTTGGCAAGATGAAAGAAGACATGATATCCTTCCTCAAAAGAAGAAAATCTACCTTTGCTTGGAAGCATGAAGATATGACAGGTATATCTAAGGATATTATTACTCACAAACTTGGCATTGACAGGTCTATCAAGCCAATCCATCAAAAAAGGAGGAAGTTTGCACCAGAAAGGAATGCCATTATCCAAGAAGAAGTAGAGAGACTACTTCGAGCAGGTATGATCAGAGAGGTAAAGTATCCTAAATGGTTAGCCAATGTGGTTGTTGTCCAAAAGAAAAACGGAAAGTGGAGGGTATGTGTCGATTTCACTGATTTGAATAAGGCATGTCCCAAGGATCCTTTCCCATTACCCCACATTGACTCCATGGTGGATGCAACAGCGGGGCATGAACTGTTAACTTTTATGGATGCATCATCTGGATTCCAACAAATCCAGATGGAACCATCTGACCAAGAGGATACAGCCTTTATGACCCCAACCGGTTTATATTGTTATATTGCCATGCCTTTTGGACTAAGAAATGCAGGTGCAACATATCAAAGGCTGGTAAATATGATGTTCAAGGATCAAATTGGAAAAACTATGGAGGTGTACATAGATGATATGGTGGTCAAGTCAAAGAAAGCTGAGGATCACCTAAGGGACTTGGAAGAGGCATTCGATATCCTTGATAATTATAACATGAAACTTAATCCTTCAAAATGCCATTTTGGTGTTAAGGCAGGAAAGTTCTTAGGATACATGGTAACCCAGAGGGGCATTGAAGCAAGTCCGGAACAAATCAAAGCATTGATAAATATCAAATCTCCTGCCAATGCCAAGGATGTCCAAAGGCTGACAGGCAGGATAGCAGCTTTGAACAGGTTCATATCGAAATCCTCAGAAAAATGCAAAGAATTCTACGATATCCTAAGGAAGAACAAGAAGTTTGAATGGACTGAGAAACATGAGAATGCTTTACAAGCCCTAAAAGAGTATATGTCCTCAGCACCAGCATTAGCAAAACCGGAAAAAGGAGATGTGTTATCCTTATATCTGGCGGTATCCTCAACCGCGGTAAGTGCTGTCCTTGTTAAGGATCACGAAGGTACACAATATCCTATCTACTATGTAAGTAAAAGTCTACTTGATGCCGAATCCAGGTACTCACACCTCGAAAAACTTATCCTTGCATTAATCATGGCATCCACTAAGTTAAGGCATTATTTTGAAACCCATACTATTGTTGTTAAAACTAATTTTCCAATTAAGAATGTCCTCAGGAAACCGGATATGTCAGGGAGAATGGCTAAGTGGGCAGTGAAGCTTAGTGCCCACGATATAAGATACAAACCAAGAACAGCCATTAAATCTCAAGCACTAGCTGACTTTGTGGCTGATTTCAGTAGTGATCTACAAAAGGAAGCAGAATTGGAGGTCCAGCAGCTGGATGAGACCAAGGATCCTTGGATACTACACACCAACGGATCCTCAAATATCAAAGGCACAGGGCTAGGGATCCTACTAAAATCGCCACAGGGGGACATAATACCCCACTCCATAGCCTGTGAGTTCCAAGCAACTAACAATGAGGCTGAATATGAAGCCTTAATCGCTGGCTTACAGATTGCTAAGGATATGGGGGACCATATTTGAGACGTATTGAGGATCCTGAAATTGAAGAAGTGTTGAGAGACTTCCATGAAGGAGATTGTGGAAACCACACTGGGGGCAGGGCATTATTCTCAAGGATCCTTAGAACAGGATACTACTGGCCAACAATGAAAAGGGATGCTATAGAGTATGCTAAAAGATGTGATCCTTGCCAAAGACATAGCAATATCCTTCACCAACCAGCTGAATTACTACACCCCATACCATCCTCTTGGCCATTCATGAGATGGGGAATGGATATAGTTGGCAAGCTCCCTAAAGCACCTGGTGGAAAAGTATTTATGCTTGCCATGACTGACTATTTTTCCAAGTGGATAGAAGCTGAAGCCTTCGCCCAAGTCAGAGAAAAGGAAGTCATATCCTTCATTAAAAGAAACATTATAACTAGATTTGGCATTCCCTCTGAAATTGTATGTGATAATGGCTCCTAATTCATTGGAAGCAGAACCACTAACTTTTGTGACAGTTGGGGAATCAAGATGATCACATCAACACCAGTTCACCCACAAGCCAATGGTCAAGCAGAATCATCCAACAAGATCATCATCAACAATCTGAAGAAGAAGCTAGGATCCAAGAAAGGAAAATGGGCAGAGGAGTTACCTTATGTGCTATGGGCTGATAGGACAACCCCCAAGAATGCCACTGGCCAAACACCCTTCTCTTTAGTATTTGGGGCAGAAGCAGTGATCCCAACAGAGATGGTGATCCCAACTGCTAGAACAAGTGCTCGTGATCCTGAAGAAAATGCTACAATCCTAGCTCAGGATTTGGATACTATTGAGGAAAACAGGGATCTAGCTAGGATAAGGATGGCAAGCTACCAACAAAGGATGGCTGGTGCCTACAACAAGAATGTCAGGATAAGGAAGTTCCAAGTCGGAGATATGGTGTTGAGAAAAGCATTTCAAAATACTATCAATCCTGCTGACGGGAAGCTAGCACCAAAATGGGAAGGTCCCTACTTGATTGAAGCTGAAGCAGGAAAGGGGGCATACAGGTTGCTAACCATGGAAGGAAACTTGTTACCAAGAGCCTGGAATGATGTTCACTTAAAGAAATATTTCATGTGAACACGATCCTTCCTGCCTGTGATCCTTACATTGAAGTATCCTTGAAGGATCCTGGAGATATCGGTGATCCTTACTCTGGTAATATGCTTATCCTAGAACTATTGCATTTTCTTACTTTTTGCCTAAGGATAAGGATCATGTATCCTTCATCCTCTACTCACAAACCATTTGAGTTATGATAGTTCAGGTATCTTCAGCAAATCGTCAAAGATCTCCAAGAGCACCACAGATCCTTGGGTCCAACCCCAGTTATCCTTGGGATTATCCCCAGTTTCCGCCAGCAGCGCACGATGATCCTGGTATAGTTCACGTCTTTGGGACCAGTACCCACTTTCGGGGCTGACAACCTCATCGTACTAGCTATATTTAGGATCCTACGTATAATGGTGGACGCACCATACATCCGTTCCTAAGGTTTCTAACGTTTTCACGTTAGCTAAGGTTTTGACATTTTCATGTCACTAAGTTTGGATAGTTGCCAGAAAGGGCCATACTCCAGTTTACATACGATCCTTTGGGCTTGTCCCCAGTTATCCTATGGGCTTGTCCCCAGTGATCCTCCGGGATCGTCCCCAGTTATCCTTTGGGCTTGTCCCCAGTGATCCTCTGGGATCATTCTCAGTTATCCTTTGGGCTTGTCCCCAGTTACTAACTTATCTTTTATATTGGCTTAGTCCCAAATTATGTTCCATTTTCTCAGGTTTTCGAAGTTAAACAATTAAGGATCCTTAATCCTTATTAATTATCAAAGTCTTATCTATGATTGTCTTGATTGAAGGTTAGGATCCTAACGTGGATCCTCAGGTATGATCCTTGACTATTTTTGATTATACTCTTTATCCTAACCAACCCTTATACTTTGACAACCGAACCTATGATCCTTGAACTAAAACACTTTAAGAATTTTCAATATGAGGATATTTGATCCAGGATCATATCCTAAGATTATTTAACACTTTGTCAACTCTTGTCATTTTAACAAATATAGCAATTGAGAAATAAGAGGATTATTGAAGGATAACAACACAAGATAAGCCAGAAAAGTTAAGTTATATTATTAAACAAAAGGATCATTAACCCTTTCAAAAAGTTGTCAAAATTGCCAACCCACATTTCTACCAGCAAAACGTGGCCCGTCCACATGGGTTGGCAAAGGGTGTCCATTGTCTATGCGGTCTTAGCATTTTTGCAGGAAAGTAAAAGCGGCAGGATCACAAAGGCTTCATCCCCCAAACAGAGGATCCCTCCACCTTTCGTAATCCTACCTATTGTCTAAAAGGATCCAGGATCCTTAACCCTAAGAAACTATTGTTTAAGTTACAGACCATAAATTGTTCCAAATACCACAACCACAAACAAACCTAAAAAAATTGGGCTCCGGCTATGTCTAGAAGTTTCCATCATTGCCCAATCTTGCAGCTCAAACCTTCGCTGCACCATCACCACCAGCTCCACTCGCTTCACCCTGATCCTTACCAGCATCTCCACCTTCAAGCATAGGGATATCCTCAACATCATCGTCGTCCTCCAACTCTGCTAACCTTGCCTTCCAGCCTTCAATATCCCATGTGCTCTTATCAAAGGAAGGATCCTGAGCCTCCGTGGCCATCTGCAGTTGTATCTTGTACATAGCTATCGCGGCAGAGACTTTGGCGTCCTGAGTAATGTCATGCTTCTCATAATCGAACTTGATCAATGCTTTGACAGCCTCATCCTTAACAGCTCGGATCTTCTTCTCAAGATCAGTGATCTTGAGATCCTTCAGCACACCCATTTGATGAAGGTCGGCAATCCGGCGATCCTGATCTTCAACGTGGCTGACATAAGATTCTACTTCAGTAAGTTTCTGCAAAAACAACAGGATATAACGTCAGACATGGGTGATCCTCAAAAACCATCAGGATAACCAACAGGGGCAGTGATCCTGACCTCGTTGACAGAATCAAGAAATTGCTGACGGAGAAGGGGGAATCCTTGAAGGTCCTCAGAAACTTTCCTCTTCTTCCCTTTACCCCTAATAGGTAATTTGGGGGCTGAAGCAGAAGGACTAGCAACCGAAGTCTTCTTCTTCGAAGACGTGACCTTGGCAAGATCATCAATCCCAAACAAGGAGGCAGATTTGGCAGACTTAGCGGATTTCCCAGCACCTACACAATCAGAACCAGATAAGTCTCCAAACTAATTTAATATTTTACTTTTTGGTAAGGATACTTACTTGACATTATGACAGACGCGGAAGATACTTCTTGTGAATCTCGGATGGTGACTTGAAAACTTCTGGCCTCAGGGTTTAGCCTTTTAAAAGCTAAAACTCTTTCTCTTGCAGCAGGGGTTAACTTGAGATGAGCAATGGAAATAGCTGCAAAAGAACAAAGACATCAGCGATCCTCATCATATGAGACAGGATTGATAGTGATCCTTAGAGGATCCTCTATCCTACCATGAGTGGCCCATTCTTTGGGCAGATCATTCCCACCAGGGAGGGAATCCCTTCTCACGAAGAAGAAACGACGCTTCCAATTTGTGTCATTTTTGGTAACTTTCAAAACGGGATGATCCTCCCCGGCCTTCCGTTTCAACAAATATCGATGAGAGCCAAACGTGGTAAGATCATAAAGTGCGGCCAGCTCTGCCATCCCTAAATCAATCCCCTTCTGCTCGATGATCCTCTCGAAGGTATACAAGACCCTCCAGATCATCGGCATGGCTTGGATATAAGACATGCCGGTCAGAGAAAAGAAAGATTGGGTGAAGGCCGGAAAAGGATACGAATATCCTATGATAAATGGAGTTGCAGGAAAGATCACCCAGGTATCTGAAGTAAAATCACTCAAGGCAGTGGGCGTGAAGGATTTGAAAACGGCATCCGCCGGAAAGCAATGTCGAATCCTATCTACATGAGCATCGGTAAAGCAACATCTCTCCGTAGGAGAATCCTTAATGATCCCTTGGCTTTTCAGGGGACTATCCTCCTTGGAATCCTTGTGTGGAGAATTCCGGAGCAACATGTTTGTGACGGAACAGAAACAGAGACGGAGTAGAAAAAACAGAGCAAAGAGAAGGAAGAAGGGAAAGAGAGAAGCAGAGAATACCTGATCAGTCTTCGGTAGCGGTTATAAAGGGAAGATATCTCGAATTTAAATGCAAAATGATCCTAACCCTATCTCCTATTTATAATGATGATTTGCAGGGATTATCACATCTATGACGTAATGATCACAACGGCTAGTCCATGTGTAACGGCTAGTTATTCGGAATCGCCCGTTAGAGATAAGATCATAACAAAATATAACTCGTCTATTTACAATTAACTCCTTATATTTTGGGGGCAATTGTTAGGGCTAGATTTTTATCATAGGTGATCCTTACATATGATCCTAACCAGTGATCCTTGTTTCTTTGGCAGACAGTGATCCTCAGCGGAACTTCAGGATCAGGATCACGGGACATTACGGTGATCCTTATACTAACGGTCACCTTCGCTTACTACAATATTGTTTTGCAGGAACATCTAGCAGGATATGCTCTAAAGACCATGATCCAGGGACGCGTCTTCACAAATATGGCAAGAGCTAAATCGAAGAAAGACGTTGCACAGGATATGGAAACTAGGCTTGATTTATGGGCAGCAATTTAGGCTAGATTATCTTTATTTCTAAAGGGGTAATGAGCTGATATTTAGTCATTTTACCTAAAATAGGTCACCTACACATGTATAAGTACCACTCTTCTTCATTCGGAAGGGGACACACGACATACGACACAACTCTCAAACACTTAGACGCTCAGTGATCCTTGTACTCAGCTCATTATCATCCAAAGTTGTAATCATATTTTTGTTATATTGAAGTTGGTGATCGGTAGTTGCCATCACCCGAGGTTTTTTATGCCGGAGATCATTCATTGATCAAGGGCTTTTTCCTCGTATAAATCATCGTGTCTTTGCATCTTTATCACAGAAGTGATCCTTTACTTTCATAATTAACCAAGCATCATACCCCGTTTTCATAAAGTTTGGTTACATTATCCTTGTGTGATTTTTGACCAAAACACCTTGGAGGATACTTTGATTGCTATTGATCCCTTGATTTTGAGGCTGGTTTCATTGATGAAGTATAACAATCCTTAGCCTCCTGCTGATCACTATCGATCTTGACTATTCCCCAAGGGCTAGGAAGCTTCACACATTGATGGTAGGTAGATGGGACTGCCTTCATATCGTGCATCCAGGGCCTGCCAAGGATAACATTACAACAAGATAAACAGTCAATAACACAAAATTTTTTATAATTATGTAATCCTTCGACATAAATTGGGAGTTTGATGTCCCCCAGGGTGTTCTTAGTTTCGCCACTAAATCCCACAAGCACGGAGGATCTTGGTATGATATCTGACTCAGGGATACCCATTTTCTTCAGAACATCTAGCTGGATAATGTTCACTGAGCTTCCTCCGTCAATAAGGATCCTGCGGACAAAATGGTTAGAAATAAAAATAGTAATAACTAAACCGTCGTGATGAGGATCCTGGATGTCAACACGATCATCATCATCAAAGGTTATGTAATCCCTTAATGATTCATTATGACCCTGAGTTATCCTATATAAATCACTAGTTAATCGTTCAAATTTTCTACTAAAAGAAAACTGATTATTGAATAAATTAACTAAATTAGCAAATGAGGTAATAGAGTAAGGGGGGGAGACTTAGCAGCCATTTGAGAGCCGATCCAGTAAGAGTGGATCCAAATCCCTTGCATAGGCATGCTTCCTTTAACCTTTCTGGAATTGGATTGATCTCCATTCTCTCCTTGTATTGTGCTATGTGTTCCTCAGGATCTGTCGAACCATCATACAGCTTCATAGTTGGAACATGGAACCTTTTGGGTATCTCTGCATCACAAATTGGTGGTGCAAAACGAGATATCTTATGGCTTCCATCTGCAATCTCCGGGATAGGTTTGACCACTCCTAGAACACTTGATATCATATCCTTCAGTTTCTGCAACTCTCTGGCCATAGCATGGTTGATACCTGCATCCTGCATGAATCCATGGTTAGTGGTAAGAGAATTATTAAAAGTGTTACCTCCCATTGGGTTCAAGTTAGGAACACTGGATGTGAATCCGTATTGCTGGGACTCTAGGATGATGGAGGGACCAGTGGAAGCAATGGTCTGCATTGGAATGAAGTCTCCCTGATGGACATCGGAACTTCCTGTTTGCAAACTCGTCAAGGATCCTGGCATCTGAAAGGATCCCTGAAACTGGGATGATCCTGGAACAAAGGAGGATCCTTGAACCTGGGATGATCCTGGAACAAAGGAGGATCCTTGAACCTGGGATGATCCTGGAACAAAGGAGGATCCTTGAACCTGGGATGATCCTGGAACAAAGGAGGATCCTTGAACCTAGGATGATCCTGGAACAAAGGAGGATCCTTGAACCTGGGATGATCCTGGAACAAAGGAGGATCCTTGAACCGGGGATGATCCTGGAACAAAGGAGGATCCTTGAACCTAGGATGATCCTGGAACAAATGAGGATCCTTGAACCTGGGATGATCCTGGAACAAAGGAGGATCCTTGAACCTGGGATGATCCTGGAACAAAGGAGGATCCTTGAACCTGTTGCGCTCCTGAGTAGGCTCCTGAACTCATGAAGGATCCCATATGCTGAGGATAGGATCCTGCTGGCTGAAAATATGAACCTGATGCCTGAGTCATTATTGTCGATCCATAGTGCACTCCTTTTGGCCCACCCACATACTGAACGTCTGGAATCACCGAAGGCTGAGAAGTGATCACCGGAGTATCAAAATTCAAAGATCTGGGCACCAGTGGGGAATGATCCTCTGCCACTTTCTTTTGTTTCTTAAGATCTCTGATTTCTTTGAGGATCCTGTCATTGGTTTTATCCTGTTGCTGTATATGTTCCTTCATCTGCAAAATCAAAGTAAACATGTCACTAGTAGTGGGAGTGTAAGGAGTAGAAGAAGTTGGAGGTTTAGGGAATATGGGAGTTGGTTTCTTCTCAGCATTTTTCTGAGATCCAGCAGGTGGTGGAGGCAAAGGTGGAATACCCTGGGACGAATTGACCGCATACATTGCCGTGGAGGTATTCTTCACTGATGAAGCCATGTATTCGTATGCAATGAATTGGAATGATCACCAACAGAAAATTTTCTTATAAATGAAGCACCAATTGCCCCATGGTGGGCGCCAAACTGTTTTGGTTAAAAATCACGCTAGGATAATGCAACCAAACTCCAAGTTACGGGGAATGATGCTTGAAATGAAGAATTATGATAAGGATCACTATGATATAAATTGCACGAACAACACAAGGATTTATACGAGGAAAAAGCCCTTGATCAATGAATGATCTCCGGCATAAAAAACCTCGGGTGATGGAAACTACCGATCACCAAGCTCAAATAAATCAATTAAAGTTTACAACTTCGGATAGTGACGAGCTAAGTACAAGGATCACTATGCTAAAACGTGTAAAAGTGTGAGAAATGCTAAGTGTTTGCTGAGAGCTTTGTGGCTGCAATTGTACGAGAGTGTGTGTAAGCAAAAAATGGCTAAGTGTTCTAATTTTAGCTCGTCACCCCTTTAAATATGAAAGCTAAACTAAGCTAACTAACTGCCCGACTTTCATGCCATTCTCCCACGTTCTCCACAACGTCCATTTTCGTTCAAATGAGTGCGAAATACTTGGGGAATATTCCATAGTAGCGTTGCCAAGACCAAGTCAAGTTCAATACTCCTGCAAAATAATACGAAATACAAACAACCAATCGTTAGTATGAGGATCCTTAAGGTGATTCATGATCCTGATCCTGAAGCTTTTCTGAGGATCACTATCTGTCACAGAAGTAAGGATCACTTGTCAGGATAATAAGCAAGGATCACTAATTGTTAGAAAATCCTCCCCTAACAGTTGCATTATCCTTGTGTGATTTTTGACCAAAACAGATACCATAGAAGAACTCAGGGATTTGGAAAGGAAAAGGATGGCTAGTTATCAACAAAGGATGGCTGGAGCCTACAATAAGAATGTCAGGATCAGGAAGTTCCAAGTTGGTGATATGGTATTGAGGAAAGCATTTCGGAATACCACAAATCCTGCTGATTGAAGCTGAAGTTCCAATTGGCACCAAAGTGGGAAGGCCCCTACCTAATTGAAGCTGAAGTAGGAAAGGGGGCATATCGATTGCTAACAATGGAAGGTGATTTACTACCAAGAGCTTGGAATGTTGTCCACTTGAAAAGATATTTTATGTAATAAGGATCCAGGATCCTCAACTGTTTCAGTGTCCGATGTCCATGAAGGATCCTCAGAGGGATAGGTGATCCTCATTCTGGTAATGATCTAATTCCAATCTATTTAATTCTTTAATTATTACATATATAAGAGGAAGGATCCTGGATCCTTTGTCCTTCTCTCACTTCGTTCTGAGTTTTGCAGAAGGTTGACATATCCTTAACAAAGGATTGAGTATCCACAGAAGTCTCTAGTTATTTGGGCTTGACCCCAGTTTTTTGGGCTTGACCCCAGTTATTTGGGCTAGTCCCCAGCTTTTTTGGCCTGTGCCCAGTATCGCCAGTAGCGCATGATGATCCTGGTGCAGTTCATGGCAATGGGACCAGTACCCGCTTTAGGGGCTGACAATTTCATTGTACTGGCTGTATTCAGGATCCTACGTATAATGGTAGACGTACCATACATCCGTTCCTAAGGTTTCTAACGTTTTCACGTTAGCTAAGGTTTTGGCATTTACATGTCACTAAGTTTGGATAGTCGCCAGTGAGGGCCATACTCCAGTTTACACAAGATCCTTTGGGCTTGTCCCCAGTTTTTTGGGCTTGTCCCCAGCTTTTTGGGCTTGTCCCTAGTTTTTTGGGCTTGTCCCCAGTATATTGGGCTTGTCCCCATAATTGTTGGGCTTATCCCCAGTTGCTAACTCTTCTCTTATATTGGCTTAGTCCCAAGTTATGTTTCATTTCAGGCTTTTGAAGTTAAACAGCTAAGGATCCTTGATCCTAACCTTTCATTAAGGTTTTGTTTTTTGGTTATCCTGATCGTAAATGTTAAAGGTTTAGGATCCTAACTTGGATTCTCAGGTATTGTTTTGGTCAAAAATCAGACAAGGATAATGCAACCAAACTCTCTGTTACGGGGTATGATGCTTGAATTGGTAAACAACAATGAGGATCACTTAGAAATGAATTGCACAAGTGACACAAAGATTTATACGAGGAAAAAGCCCTTGATCAATGAATGATCTCCGACATAAAAACCTCGGGTGATGGAAACTACCGATCACCAACTCAAATTAAACAATAATTCTTTTACAACTTCGGATGATAGCGAGCTTAGTACAAGGATCACTATAGTGTATCGTGTAGAAATGTATGAAAAATGCTAAGTGTTTCACCGAGAGCTGGTGAGTGCAGTTGTACGAGTGTGTGTAGCCAAAAAATAGCCAAGTGTTCTAAAAAATAACTCGATATCCCCTTTAAAAATAGAAAATAACTAGCCTAACTAACTGCCCGCATTTCGTGCCTTCTCCCCACTTTCTCCATAACGTTTACAATGGCCAAGCACGTGCAGAATTGAAGGGAATATGCTCCAGGAATATCGCCATGACCAAGTCCAAGCCGGTACTCCTGCAAAACAATACCGAATTCAAAGTGAACAATCGTTAGTATAAGGATCCTTAGGATGATCCATGATCCTGATCCTGAAGCACCTCTGAGGATCACTATCTGTCACAGAAGTAAGGATCACCAAACAGGATAACACTTGAGGATCACAGGTCATTAGGAAATCCTCCCCTAACGGGTATGATCCTCAATTACTTTGATTTCATACTTTACTTATTTAAGTGACCCTTATTCTTTGACAACAGGATACATGATCCTTAAATTACACCACTTTTTTGAATTTACCAATTATAGGATATTTGATCCTTGATCATATCCTAAACTTTTTGACGTAATATGTTAAATCTTTGTTTTTACCTCATGAATTCAAACAAAGTATGTCACAACAGTTGAAAGATAAAATATTCACAAAAATAACAACACATGATAAGCCAAAAGATTAAACTTTTATTTATTTAGCAATAAGTTAAACCCTTTAAAGGTTGTCAAAATTGCCAACCCAAGTTTCTACCAGCAAAACGTGGCCCGTCCACTTGGGTTGGCAAAGGGTGTCCATATTAACAAGGTCTTAGTGCAAGAAATAAAAGCGGCAGGATAACAAGTGGTTTCATCCCCCAAACAGAGGATCCATCCACCACCCATTATCCTACCTATTGTCCAAGGAACCATGATCCACAACCCTAAAAACTATTGTTCAAGTACAAACCAACTATTGTTAAGAAAACATCACAACCAAAAAACTTTAAAACCATAAAAAATGGGCTCCGGCCGCGTCTAGATAAATCCATCATCGCCCATTTCTACAGCTCACACCTTCGCTACATCACCATCACCTCCAGCTTCAGCACCTCCAGCCTGATCCTTAGCCCTGCTGCCACTTGCCTCAATTGCCAAGACCTCTGTAGCCTCCTCCTCGTCATCCAGCTCAGCCAGCATTGCCTTCCAGCCCTCCTGGTCCCAATTGGTCCTGTTGAAGTCAGGATCCTCAGCCTCCTGAGCCATTTGCAGCTTGATCTTGTACATAGTGATGGCAGCAGAGACTTTAGCATCCTCCATCACCTCATGCTTCTCATGATCAGTGACCACCTGTTTCTTTGCTAAGTTAAGCTCCCTTTCAAGAGAAGAGATGGTCTAATCCTTTGCCAGGAAGATCTTTTGGAACTCCAGATGCTTCTGCTCAGCCTCTTCAACATATGCATCAAAGAGCATCTGGATCTCGGCAAATTTCTACAAAAAGACAAGGTAAAGTTCAGGATCTGTTATCCTCAAATGGACAGGATAACCGGTCAGGATTAAGGATCCTTACATCAAAAAAGTATTCTTCGAACTGGTGACGGATGAGGGGCAGGCCTTCAAGGTTGTCAGCTTCAGTGGCCTTCCTTTTCTTTCCTCCCTTGGAGGTGACAGGCTTAGGGATTGGAGCGCTTGGGCTAGCAGCAGACTTCTTCTTTCCGGACCGGGGAGCCACAGTGCTGAGATCGCTGACACTGAAGCGGGAGGCTGACTTTGAAGATTTTCCAGCACCTAAAAACGACAAATAATAGATAAGTATCCTTTATATAAATTTATTTACTTACATAAAAGTTTAAACACTTACTTGACATTGTAACTGAACCGGAGGATACTTCTTGTGAATCCTTTGTAGTTGCTTGGAATGATCTTACTGCAGGATCAAGGCTCCAGAAAGCAGCAATCCTTTCTTTTGTTGTAGGTGATTGAATAAGGTGAGAGACTGAGATAGCTGCATAAAAAAACAGAAAAGGATAAGTTATCCTCAATAAAGATAGAGTTACCCTATGATCCTTCTATAAGGATCCTATGTCCTACATGGGTGGTCCACTCTATGGGTAGATCTTTCCCATTCGGGATAGAGTCCCTTCTAACAAAGAAGAATCGCTTCTTCCCATTGGTGTCATTCTTTGTGGTCTTGAGGATTGGGTGAGGATCACCAGGTTTGTGTTTGAGCAAATAGCGGTGTGATCCATGGCTCACAAGGTTGTATAGTTCTGCAAGTTCAGACATTCCCAGCTCTATGCCTTCTTGCTCAATGATGTTCTCTAGGGTATATAAAACCCTCCACATCATTGGCATGGCCTGAATATAGCACATGCCGGTCAGGGAAAAGAAAGACTGGGTGAAGGCAAGGAAAGGATAGGAGAATCCTATCAGGAGTGGGGTAGCAGGAAAAGCAACCCAGGTGCTCAAAACAGAATCGCTCTTGGCAGAAGAGTCAAAAAGCTTGAAGACGGTATCCGCCGGAAAACAGTGGCGAATCCGGTCAATCTTCGGATCGGTGAAGCAGCAAAGTTCCTTCGAAGGATTTTGCAGAATCCCTTGGCTTTTCAGGGGACTATCTTTCTGGTGATCCTTGGCAGGGGAGGATCGCAACTTCATTGTAGTCTTGAGGTTTTGACGGAAAAGAAGTACAAAGGGAGAAAATAAAGAGAGAAGGGAAAGAGGAATACCTGATCAATCTTCGAATGAGAATTTAAACGAAGTAATGCATGAATTTAAATGCCTATCGATCCTTATCTCTAACCTATTTATAATCATGCTTCTGCAGGATGTCGCTTCAATGACGCATCTGTGTAACGGCTAGTTCGATCCTAGCGGCTATAATCTCGTTAGACAGTTTGTTGCAGATAAGATCAAAGAAAATATGACTCGTTAATTTACATTTTACTCCTCATATTTTGGGGGCAATTGTTAGGGATAGATTTTCTATACCTAAGGATCACGGATCCTCATATACTGTCAGGATCACGGATCCTCAATTCTGTTTGAATTAAGGATCATCAGAAGACATTGCAGGATCCAGGATCCTTATTGTTATCCTTATACTAACGGTTGCCTTTAATATGTTCAAGGTTGTTTTGCAGGAGTAAACATGTTGGACTTGGTCTTGCCGACATTCTTGGAGAATATGCTCTCAAGATTCCACACGGGCATAGCTTGGTGACCGTTTTGGAAGTCATGGGTGGCTTCCACATTTAGCGGATAGTTAGTTGTGTAGTCTATTTCTATTTTTAAAGGGAATAACAAAGCTTGAATTAGAACATTATTAGCTAACACACACTCTCGCAAGCTTTCTGCAACACTTTGGCGATTTCATACACTTTTACACTCTAGTGATCCTTGTAACACGCTTGTTATCATCCCGAGTTGTAACAATCATTTGTTTAATTGTAGTTAGTGATCGGTAGTTTCCATCACCCGAGGTTTTTTATGCCGCAGATCAACTCTTGATCAAAGGCTTTTTCCTCGTATAAATCCTTGTGTCACTTGTTCATTTTACTTGCAAATTGATCATACAATTGTTCATTGATTCAAGCATCGCACCTCACAACAAAAGATTTGGTTGCATTATCCTAGCTTGATTTTTGACCAAAACAGTTGGATCAAGCCTTGAAAGGTGAACTGAGTGATGAAATCGTTTTCGAACTCAGTTTAGTGACACGAGCGAGTGCGATAAGCGGTAAGCGGTACGCGAAAATTCGATAGCACAACACAAACATACTAAGCGAAGACGATGACGATAAGCGAAAAGCGATGAGCGATAAGCGACGAGCGATAGCGACAACCGTCGAGCGATAAGCGACGATCGATGCGTTGCAAGCGATGGGAATATGCGATTTGATTAGGTTAAACGACATCACAAATTTTAACTAACATTAGATCCCGCATGGCCTTTTTCCACGACAGTCTGTTGATATGGCTAAAACACTTATATATAGGAAGTACCAGCGGCGTATCCACCATGCTTTAACCATATGTGTTTCGTCCCGTGAAGCGAGGTCATGTGTGCTAACTTAACACAGACTGCACGGATATTGGTAAGCGATAGCGATTACGTTAAGCGATACACGATGAGCGATAGGGCAATACACAAGCGACAGAGCGATAGAGTGATACCCACGATATGCGATAGCGCGATGCACATAATAAGCGATTGAGCGAACACACAATAAGCTATTGAGATTGCAAAAAACCCATAATAAGCGATAGCGATTGCGAGGTAGATTCTAGTGATAATGCGATTGCGAGCGCGTTGACTAACGAAAAGTCTAGCGATTGCACGCTTTGAGTTGCGATTGAGATTGTTACGCCTTACGATGTATTGTAGTGTGTCGAAAATAGATCCAATTGTATACTTGGTCTAATAACGTTCAACTTGTATGGCACTTTCTTCACAAGATATTGGTTGGCATGGCGAAGCACTTATGTATAGGAAGTACCAGCGGCGTATCCACGATGCTTCAACCACACGCCTCTGCCCCATGAATCGGTGTCGCACTGTGTTGACATGGTCAAGACGCTTATATATAGGAAGTACCAGCGGCGTATCTACCACGCTCGACCATGCTTTTAACGTTATGGCATCATTGAAACTCATTGCGATCTCCATGCACTGATCACAGTAATCCCGTGTGCACCCATGATTAATTTGATCCTTGCACGTTTATCGTACTTTATCTCAAGAACGCATAGTAGGGGTAAAACACATTATATAGTACATAGTGATAGTATATAGTCCGTGCGCGAGTGCAAGAGAGTTAAAGATAAATAGAGTCCACATTGCGTTGAGAAATAGAACAAGTTCAACATGCAAAAGAAATTAACGGCGAAAATCGTATCATTACAACAACATTGGAAGCATAACTAATGTTGCTATGGAGGACTTCTATGGAGAGTGCGATTGTTGCTGGAATTCCTCAAGTCTGCGGCCCCGTGCGACAGTGCTGGGTAAGATGACCATACCAGTTGCAATTTGCGCAAAAGCGACAATTAGCTTCTGGCGGGTGATGATACGTACACATGAGACACAGGGGATGAGTTCTGTTGTAGTCGTGCTTCGAGTGAACTGGAACTGCTTGGAGAGGTTCTGGCTGCGACAGTTGAGTTGTTGAAGAGTTTGGGCTCATGGTCTTTCTTTTGCGACTGGACTAAGCTTCTCGTAGCGAGGTGTCATCATTGGAGGATTCATCTGAGGACGCATCTGAAGAATCGTCGGAGGAATCGTTAGAAGAATCGTCGGAAGAGTCGATGACGATTGCTTGATGAGCTTGTTTAAAAGGATTTTTAGAGAAAAATTCATCCATGACTCGTTTGTCGTTGATCTCTGCGGCCAATTGATAGGTTTCTTCGATGGTAGCGGGTCTTGCAGCTTCGAAAAAATCGCCCACACATTCAGGTAAGTCGCGAATGTACTTCCGGATGGCTTCTTCTGAAGTGTTGACTTGACTCGGGCAGATTATGCTAAGCTGTTTAAACCTTGCGGTGTAGCCATTATTGTCACCTTCGACTTGCTTGATCTTCCAAAATTCGTCTTCTAGTTTCTGGACTTCGTGGGGAGGGCAGTACTCTTTCTTCATGAGCTCTTTCAGCTCATCCCAAGAGAGAGCGTAAGCTGCGGAGATCCCACGTTTGTTACGTTCAGCTGTCCACCAGTTGAGAGCTCGCGATTGAAATGCTCCGGTAGCACAGGTAGTACGAACACCATCGGGACACCCACTCTGATGAAGGGTAACTTCAATAGAATCGAACCACTGGAGTAGTTGGGACACACGTCCTTCACCCGTGAACTTCATCGGGTCACACGCTTTGAAGTGTTTGCAGAGGAGAGTAGATTGCAGCGCTTCCGTCTTAGAGTCTTCCGGGGTTCGAGAGTTGCTGAGAGAGTGCACTTGAGCGACAATTTGAGGAATGACCTTGGCCACTTCCTTGGCCACAAGTGAGGCAATCCTCTTTCGCCGCATCGTTTGGCTCTTCTCCTAGTTGTTTGTCTCGATGTAGAGTCGTTGGAAGGTATCTAGACAGAGAGAGATTTGGAGTGAGATTCGATCATAATGATTTTTGAGTTTGCGATGCGATTGAGCGCGATCAAAACTTGTTGCGAATAATATAATAGACTTCACATAGGAGCCACATAGGAGACACGAGATTCCTAAGTTCCCACAAAAATGAGTTGTTGTATATATATAATTAGTTGTAGCTTATACTTGTACACATATATGTCAGTATAGAATGCGCGAGGACGCGTTGAATGGAGAAAACGAGGGAGATTAATTAGACATTAGCTTTGTTGCGAACATTCGGTCTTCGTTTTAGATTGCGATGGTTGTGCGAGTTGTGCGGTTGCAAAAGCAGGGAGCGAAAATTGATAAATCGAGAAATCAGTAAAGCGTAAAGTTTTAAATTGTAAACACATAAGAGTAAATAGGTTCCACACTGTCACACCCCAACCAATGGCGGAATCATCGGAGTGGGACTTGTTCAAGATTGCAAGAGACTTCATAACACTATTTGTGACAATATTTAATTCAACCATTTTCATTTCATAGATAAATTGTCAAAGCATTACAAGAAATTCAAATAAAAACATTGTTCAACATAACATAACAAATTTTATACAACACTTTAAACCTAAACGTCTAAATGAGTATCTAGGCATCTTTACTAATCCATTTTCGTAGCATCATCAATCCTCAACCTGTAACATGTTTAAAATACAATTCAATGCAAAAGCAAAGGCGAGTATACAAGTTTAAGCATAAGTATAAGTATAAAAGTTTAAAAACTAATTCACATGGCAACTTAGTTTATACAAGATCAACCTAACATGGCATGCAATATTTCTAGCCAATCCTCTGTTTAGGCAAGAAAGTTTAGTTAATTCGACATGACCACAAGTTTAAGGGGGGCGGTGCGTTACTCCTATAGCGCTATACATGTCAAATGGAGGCTCGTGAAAGCTAATGACTAAAACATATCACATAAGTATGTGTTGGTGCAATTATCTGTCGACTTCATCTTCGTTCGAGTCTTAGTTTAGAGCTGATTGTATAGTGCACGAGAATCAAGAAAACATGTTTTAGTGTTGATTCCGCTCCTAATGACACCTTGTCATTTGGAGCGAAATCACCAAAGTCTTGATTCCGCTTGTATGTTAAGATGCTGATTCCGCTCATAACGTATATCCTGATTCCGCTCGAAATGCATATGCATGTTCGAGCGGAACCCCTTGACCTATATAAGGGTCAGTTGGGGCGGAATCAAGTAGCAGTTTAATAGAGGTCTTGCATGTGCCGGCGAAGCCCTGTCAAATCGTCTCCAGCTTGTAAATTGTTAAAAGATCAATAAACAGAGACAAATTAGTGAATTCTAGTGTTAAACAAGCTAAACAAAGACAGAATCAATGAATTCCGCCTCTGATTCTGTCTGAGCACTCTTCTGATCGACTCGTTAAGTCGTTTCGCGATCCTACAAGTGGTATCAGAGCTCAGGAGGAAGAGTTCTTACCGTTTAGCTCGTTTTCGTTGGAAAAATCTGATTCCTACACCTTCTTTTCTCATTAAAACAAATTTTCACGGTTAAAATCGACCAAATTTTTGATATATTGTGTAAAATTGACAATTAACAAACCCTTGAGAGTTTCAGCTTGAAATACTGCTTAAAATTGGTAAAAATGGCTCGTAACCTGATTCCGCTCGAGTGAACATTTGGTTGATTCCGCTCGAAATTCTGAGCGAAATTAGGTTTTTCTTTTGATAAGGTTCTAATTCCGCTCGAACAATAGAAGCGGAATCAGTGATTCCGCTCGAATCTTCTGATTTCGCTCGAGATACATTTCTGATTCCGCTCCAGGATACTTTTCTGATTCCGCTCGAACCTGAAATCAGTGATTCCGCTCGAGTTGATCTATTTCACTTGAAAGTGTTTTCGAGGGAAATCAGCTTTTATCTGATTCCGCTCCAAGTGTTTTTAATTCCGCTTGAAATTTCAAGCGGAATCAGGGTCATTGTTATTGTTGCTATTTCGCTTGAAACTCAAATTCTGATTCCGCTTTAAACATTGATTTAGCTTGAATTTGTGTTCATTTGTGTAAAAATTTGTCGGGTTTGTGTAGAAACATGGATAAAATGTTTGATGAAAATAAAAATGATTTTCTTGAAAGATTAAATGATGGATATGGTTTGTATAAAAAAAGCATGTATGATAGAGATAATGAGAAAATTTGGTGTCTCCGACTTAAAGAGTTTGTGAGTCTAAAGGATGAAACATTGGATGATTTGAAAAGCAGATTGAATTACTTACTTGACAAATTGAAAAGGTATGAGATAAGGTTAACAAATGCTAAAATAGTAGCAAAGCTAGCAGATGCATTACCTGCTGAATGGGATGATGTACTTAAAAGTATAAGACAAGAATCTAAGTTTTCAAAATTGCATCCATCTGAATTCATCAATAAACTTAAAAAACATAGATATGAGAATTATGAGAAGAGGAAAGAATTGATGGATAAGATAAGAGGAAATCTAGATAAAATTAATTTTGGAAATTTAGAGAAAATCAGTTTGGATGTTATTACTGAAGTAGATAAGAGATTGTGTACATGTCTTGCAGCAAAAGGTTTCATGATATATGATTTTAAGAGGGGATGTTACATTGATAAAAATTTGAATCCTCTTGATTTCGTTAAAATCTTTTGTGCAGGTACATACAAAATAGAGGAAGAGCAAGTTTCAAAGAATGAAGAATCTGTGAAGATTGGATCTTCAGAATCTGAATCAGTATGCTCTATATGTGATAAATTTGAAGCTGACAATGACAAACTCTTGAAAGATGCGGAAAGTTTGGCATTGGAGATCAAGAAGTTAAAGGATGAAAAGCAATCTGATGATAAACAGATTCTTATTTTGCAAAATAATTGTGAGAAGTTGAAATCTGAAAGTGTCAGACTGTTGAATAATTTGAAGAGTTTGACATTGGAAAATAAGAAATTGAAAGAAAATGCAAAAATCTTTGAAGATAAAATCAAAATTTTTGAAAATGAAAAATTAAAAATGGAAAAAGAATTTCAAAGTCAAATAAAAATTCTTGAAGATGGGAGAAATGTTTTTAGTAAAAATAACATCGAAAAGCAAAAAATGATAAATTCTCATCTTCAGAAAATTATGAGACTTGAAAAAGAAGGTGAATGTGCTCAAAAGAGAATCAAAGAATTAGAAGAAAAAGTTTTTGAAAGCAAAAAAGAAATCTTCAGAAAATGAAGATTTATGGACAAAGCTTGAAAAGAAGAATTTAAAAGCAAATGAAACAAAATTTCAAGAACAGATAAAAGTGTTGGAAAATGAAAAATCTGTTCTTGAAAACATGAAAATTGAAAATGAAAAATCAATCAATTCTCATCTTGAGAGAATATCTCAGCTTGAGAATGAAGTTGAGAATTCAAGAGTTACAATTAATGAGCTTGAAAAGAAATTAAAAGGTTTTGTGATATCATCTGAGTTTTTGAATATCCCCTGTCCAAAACCGATCAATTCTGTTCCAATAAGTGACGATGTCACAAACTTTGACAATGTCAAAGTTGAGGATTGTGATGAAGGAGCTGATGATGAAAATGAAAAACAAAAAATATTTTTGAAATTAAAAGAAAAATTTCAAGAAACTGTTTTACATTCTACTGAAAAAGGTGAATGCTCTACGCAGAAACCTTTGAAGAAGACTGTAGAACAAAAACAAAAAGTTAAAAATTTGAAAATTTCCCAAAAAGATGATAAAAGTTCATCAGTTCATTCATCCAATCATATTAAAAAAAATCACAAAAATCAGAAAATAAAAACTCAAAAATAGTTGGTGAAAAGTGGTGCAGGTTGGACCATAGTGCTCAAATGCAAAATCCAGCTCAAAGGAGAAGATGGAATGGAAATTCACCCAAGACTAATCATTTCAATGATAGCAAGTTGAGAAATGATCAGTACTTTAAATCAAATCAATGCTATGATTTGAGTATTTGGGTTGAAAAAGAAGAACGGTATGACAATAGAGTATGTTACAATTATGGCTATCAAGGACACATAGCTGTTGATTGCCAGAGAAGGAATTTTGAGATGAGAAGACGCTTTGAATGCAACATCAAAGGTCACATTGCCAAAAATTGCCCAGGGAGATCTATGAGAAGATCGAGGGTGGTATCTCAGAAAATGGCAAAGATTCCAGTCTATGTCAAGCCCAAAGAACAGAAAGATCAAAAATCTAAAGTTCAAGAACAAAAAATTCAAGAAAAGAAAGTTAAACTTTCACAGGGGCAGAAAGACAGACTGAGAAAGAAGAGGAAGAAGGCGCGAGAGTATTTGAAGAAGATTTTGTCCTCGGATACAACTGGAAAAGCAGATAAAAGTTCTGATAAATCGTCTTGCTCTCCAAAGAACGACAAATCAAGCAAAACGAATTCATCAGATAAAAATCTGAGGACAGAAGAGAGAAAGAAGAAAAAGAAAGTTGTTGGCGAAAAATCTGTTTCTCTTGAAACAAAGGAGCCACGTGTCGGCAATGAATCTAGCTCATCAAAGTCAGACAAGCCACATTCAGATAATGATTCTGGTATGGTAAAGCCAGAAGAGCCATGTGTTGAGGTAAAAGTCGAGAATTCTGGTTTAACAATGGATGATGCAAACTTTCCACCATTGTTGAACAAGAATTCGAAATCACCCAAGGACCGTCAGGCTTGGGTGAATCTGGTTAAATAGAAAAACCTGACCTGCCGGAGTTCCCAGGGTGGTAAGCGTGGAACATGAATCGGCATCTTTCTTGAGAAATTTCACTCTAGTGATTTTTCGTCTTACATGTGGTAAATCAGGGACATTAAGTTGTACTTGATCTTCTACAAGTGGTGTTGAGTTTTTAAAACCGGAAATGATAGATCTTTCATGTGTTTGAGGAACAAAGTGATGAAATGACCCCGAACCTACAAATGATTGGTAAACAAACTAATTTTTCCGGAAAAACCATTTTGATTAAAACAAACTTAAGTGTTTTGAAATCACAATGGGAAAATAGTTTGTTGTGAGGGGGAGTTCTGATTGTTTACGCCAGGTGGATGGAGAATTGAAGTGATTCTCATCAAGTTTGTACAGTTTATTTCAAATTTTCCCAGAAAATCAAAATTGAAACATATTTTGATTTTAGGGGGAGTAAAAAGTTTAAAAAAAAATAGAGAATTTGAAAATGTCAAAAACATAAAAAATTTAAAAATGAGTTTTGCTGAAAAAAGAGGAAATGATAGTACGTCAGTGGACTGTCACAACATGCTAAAGAATTGGAATGTAAAAATGTGATAAACAATCTCATTGGGGACGTGTCAGTAGGTTTTTGCACATTTAGTAAATTGTGACGAGATATAAATCTAAAAATTCAAACTTGCTTATTTTGTGGGTAACAACTTCTTGGATATATAGGTAACCCCTGAAATCTTGTTTGAAAGGTCCCTTATTCTGAGATACTAGGTCTTTATCCTCAGTGATATATGGGGTATTATCCCGGGACTTCTGCTGTATGGAAATACTGACCTAGTCCACGGATAATACTTTCCGCAAAGCTTGTAAAAGCATAGCCCTCAGCAAGTTGATAAAACAATAAAATTGATAGTCACTGCTGTTGTAACAAAAGATCCTCTAAGGGGGGCACACCAAAAGTCGAAGTAGTCATCTCTCTGCGTATACGGAGGTATCGACCTGAGCTCTCACGGCCCTCGCAATTAACCCCTGAACAGATATCATCTGTGGTATACTCACCTGTAAGACTGAATATTGGGATCTGGATACTGGAGTATATTCAAGTAGTGGGACACACAAATAAGTTTAAGTCATTAAGACATTAATATCGTATCTCGAAGCAATTGAATTTTGTGTGAAAATTTAAGTGGACAAATATACTGACAATCTAGGTGAATTGTTTAGAGCTTAAAACGATTAAAAGCTTAACGGTGTTTGTGATATGTCTCAAAACTGATATGATCCTCTTTCACAAACTCACAAAAAATACTGTTTGTACATATTTCATTTCTGCATTTCAGTTTACATATTGTGAAAAATCCAAAAAGATTTTTGACAACTGATGTTGAAAAGCTGATTTTCAAAATTCCAAAGGCTAAACATGATGAACAGTTAGGTTGGATAATTGATTTGAAATGTTTAAAGTGATTCATTAAGTTGAATCAGAATTTAGAATGATTCAAATTTTTGGAAAAGTTCTTTAATGAGTAAATCCTCAAATGTTTAGATGATTCATTAATTTGAATCACAATATTGTTTGTAATATGTTTGAGAGTTTGAGGTGTGTAGGTGATGGAAAGGTTTCTGATCCTATTGCTTCGAAAAGTCAGGAGATGCATCAGAACCTACGGAGAGCTTAATCAGAGAAAAAGCCAGGATGTAATTTCAAAGGCGATAACAAATTCCAGACAGTGATCCCAGCTTGATGAAAGGGGGAGTTTGACGAGAGTTAGAGCCAGAGAAAGATCCGGGTACATGATTCCAGGAAAAGTTCCTGAAGAAGACTGATCAAGATTGAAGAGTTGTCATGATTGAAGACTCTCACTGAAGATTCCGTCAACATTCAAGGGGGAGTCTGTTGGTGCAGTTGTCTGTCGACTTCATCTTTGTTCGAGTCTTAGTTTAGAGCTGATTGTATAGTGCACGAGAATCAAGAAAACATGTTTTAGTGTTGATTCCGCTCCTAATGACACCTTCTCATTTGTAGCGAAATCACCAAAGTCTTGATTCCGCTTGTATGTTAAGATGCTGATTCCGCTCATAACGTATATCCCGATTCCACTCGAAATGCATATGCATGTTCGAGCGGAACCCCTTGACCTATATAAGGGTCAGTTGGGGAGGAATCAAGTAGCAGTTCAATAGAGGTCTTGTATGTGACGGCGAAGCCCTGTCAAATCGTCTCCAGCTTGTAAATTGTTAAAAGATCAATAAACAGAGACAAATTAGTGAATTCTAGTGTTAAACAAGCTAAACATCCCAACCGATGGCGGAATCATCGGGGCGCGGCACTAGGCGAATCAGATTGCTCAAGGGAATCCATAACAACTATATTGCGACAGTATTTAATGCCTTCATTACCCCATACTAATAAACAATTACAATCACACAAGCTGTCACGAATTTCATGTTCTCTCAAACAATTCAAATCCGACAACCTAGATTTTAGGTGTGTTTCTAGACTTCCTAGCTTGATTTGATGTAGACTACGACTAAACCTGCAACATACGTTAAAATAATGTCAATACAAAAGTATTGACGAGCATACAGGTTTGATATGTAATAGTGTGATAGATAAAAACTGTGAATTTCCACATACATAAACGTAATACATGACATATATACTCACAAAACTGATACTACCAGCTAAGTCCTCGAGCTGCGATTGCGATTGCTAAACTAGACCCCGTCGGGCGCAATAGTACTATACTAGTCATGGTGGGACGTCAAGAGTATAAGTCCTAGCACATATGTAACTAGCATCACGTATAACTATGTAAGTCATTCGCAAGTGATAAGTAGTTTAAGCATTTGATGTAATTTGATTTGATAGCAACGTATGTTACACCCAAAAGTGCAAAAGCAAAAGGGGTTCAAGTATACTCACTGTCGGTGTTCAGCAAGTAAACACAACTTGGTTGGATTGAAGGGAGCGCGTCCGAGATTAGCCTGGTTATAGATTGATAGCGTAAGCGTTGAACAGTGCGTTAAATGGCGGCGAGTGAACTAAGTGTCGGATGGTAATCCGATAGGATGGCAATCCGATCAGATGGCCAATCGATCGGGTGGCAATCCGTTCAGATGGTCATCCGATCGGATGGCCATTCGATTGGATTGTCACCTTGTAAGGATGTGTTTGTGTATGATTGTTTGCCTTTTGAAGTTTTCATTGTAGCATTTGAAAACAGAGGAGTATCTCTACCCTTCAGGTCAGTCGATCGGACGGCGGTTCGATCGGGTGACGATCCGATTAGTAGGACACTTTAGTGAGAACAAGTTCACACGGGTTTGTCACTCGATCAGATTGCAATCTAACCGGGTGGCAATCCGCTCGAACTGGTAATGCGTTGGACTTGATGAAAATTATTTAAGTTCCAAACGTCACATGGTCGGACGGTTGCTCGATTGGACGGCAATCCGATCGGGCGGTAATCCATTTCAGCGTTCAGATCCCTTGAATAATTGGAGAAATAGTTTAAGTATGGAACCAAGTGCAGCCCGATCGGACGGCCGGTCGACTGGGTGGTAATCCATTCCGACGCTCTGATCGTTCTAACACCTGTTTCTGTTTGAATTGTTGTAGCTTTGAATGAGACGTTTCGATATCTTGCTTGAACAACAGGACCCTCATCTCGTCCCAAGTGACCCGGCCGAACAGGAATCACCCTAGTCCGAACAGTTCATGGTTCGAGTCGGTTGTTCATGTTCAAACCCGAAATCAACATCTCTCCTGGATAGAACTCAGATCTGGAACTGATGCATCACTAAGAATGAGTAGAAGATCAGAACAAGCTCCGATTCCATCGGGTTCGAGTGCATTGAGTGTAAAAGAGTTGAAAGAAAGTTGGAAAACCATCTTTCAATCCTTTTCGCCATGAATATGTTCAGATCTATGCAAGATCCTTGTTTATTCATGTGGAAATCCTTCAGATCTAAGTTGTTCTTGGTGGATTGAAGCCAAAACATGAAGTTTATAAGAACACCATGATGACATCATCCTAGAACACCTTGAATCTAGTGATTTCATGGTTAAAAGTTAAGATTCAAAAGATAGAAAGGTGTAGGAGTGCGTGTAGATCAAGAAAGTACAAGATTTAGGTTGAAAACTTACAAGAATCGCGAGAAATCGAGAGGAAATAGACCCAAAGCGTGCTGGTCGACTGAGAGCTGTCACATCACTGTTCAAGTGATGTGACAAGTGCTATATATTGGTGAGGTGGAGTGGAGGTGAAGAAGTGCAACGGATCGGGTGGCTGTCCAATCAGGTGATGATGTGCACAAAATGCAACATATCAATTACATCGATTGTGGCATAAAACTAACCCTTTTTAGTACTAATGTTGGAAAAAAGTGTGTTTTTGTCTTCCTTTTGTAATTTCAGGATTAAATGAGCTCAAATAAACAAAAGAAGCAAAAAGGCAGCTAATTCTAACATAAATACAAGAAAAGGAACAAACGTGGAATGCCCGGCCTCCCCGACAGCATCTTCCCAAGTAAAACAAGAGAACAGAAGGCTGAACATGCCTCGTGCTCAATGAGCACGGGGGCGTGCCCAAGTGTCAGCAGAAAAGACAAAGTTGTAGAAGCTTCTAACACTCACCACGGGGTCGTGCTCAGCGGATACGGTGTGACAACTCGTATTTCCAAACCGACCTCTGTACTTTGATGTAACGTTACGTGCTTATGTGATACCTTCATTTAAATGAATGCTATGCTATTATGTGCTACGTGTGTTGTGAATATAATGTGTATGTATGTTAATGAAATCGATCGCACAACACCCACTTGACCGCACAAGGCCTTTTGGGCCGCATTACCTACACTCGAACTATTAGGGCGGCCCATGTAGGGGTTCGGCCCACCCACTTTACACGAATAACACAAGGGGTGTTAGTAATTTTCACACACCTTGGCAAATCATCCTCACACAAACCCTAGCTTTCCTCTCTTTCTCTCTCGCTCAAACCCGACGGCACAAGATCATCCTCTTGTTCGGATCACACTTCTCTACTCGTAATCGGTTAGTGTATTACTTGAGCGTATGATTGTTAATATGATGCATGATCTACATAACGATTTCAGTAATGATGTATGGTTACACGTTCGGTTGCATGATTTTTGATAATGTTAGTATTCTTGTTAATCATATGATGCTAATACTAATTAATAGTGTTCTTGTTAATCGGCCATATGTGTATGTTGAGTTAATCGGATCGTAGCTGGTTAATGTGCTAAGTAAATCGGATTAGTTGATGTTCTCGGCTACATGTTCATATGAATTGTTAGATAATTGTTTATGATATGATTTAGGGTTCATACAAATTAGTGATAATTTGCTTGTTCGATCGAGAATTAGGATGTGGTGAAACTAATTTGGTGTTAATTGATTGCTATAAACTTGGAAACTGTTGAGGGTAATTGATAATTGTAGCTAAATAGCATGATTTCCGGAATGATAAGATCAATCGCACAAGGCCTCTTGTCACACAAATGGCCCAATCGCACAAGATCAGATCATTCAAGATCTGATCCAAACGTACAAGTCACTCGCACAAGCCGGGCACACAAGTTAATTGCACAAGATGCTTTCTATCGCACAAGTTCCTTGGATCGCACATGATCTATTGGGCCGCACTAGTTAATTCTGTTTTGTTTATTTGGGCTGAGACCTTTATGTGAACTTTTAACTGTTGGGCCGGGTGTTATGTTGGGTTGGGCTGGTCTGGATCGCACAACCCAAAGGGTTCGCACAAGCTACCCGGATCGTACAAGTTGCCCGGGTCGCACAAGCCTTAGGCGCTGATTAATTGGGCCCGAATTTTATTGGATTGTTATATTTTTGGGCCAGGTGGACCGCACAAGAATATTGGACTTGTGTGAGTCCAAGTCTTGCATACATTATTAACTGTTAAAGTGTATTAGACTGATTTCGTGTTGCCATGATAAATACGTGTTTGCTATGATTCATACGTGCATTACTTGAACCGAACCTGACTTGTATGGTAACCCTGTTAGGACGTGGTTGACCACCTTTAGTTCAAGAAACCCTTTTTGTGTGTATCTGCTGAGCAACCCAAGGTGAGTTCACACTCTTACCAAGGCATGGGATTCCCGGGGTGTTAGGAATGGGATTGATAAGGATAAAGTTGAATAGATTCATACTGACACTATGACTAGACTACCATATTACTATCCTCGGATGTGAAGGATACTTATACATGTTACCATCCTCGGTTGTGAAGGATACTTATACATATTACTATCCTCGGTTGTGAAGGATACTCAGACTGATCACTATCCTCGGTTGTGAAGGATACTTATACTGATCACTATCCTCGGTTGTGAAGGATACTTATACTCATTACTATCCTCGGATGTGAAGGATACTCACGTAAGACCTGCGTGAACTTATACCTACTACTGTTCTCGGATTGTGAAGAACACTTATGGTTATGAATAGTCTAGTCAATAGAACATACTAACGGCCAGTAGAGCCACCTGATATTCATGAACTTACTATTACGCATTTACTTTCCGTGAACTCACTCAACTAGTTGTTGACTCTCTGCTGCATGCCTTGCAGGACCTTAGGTACTAATGGAGCTTGGACAAGGAGGAGCAGGTCGTTGTGGGCAGATGGATCGTGATTACTTATTAAACACTTATGACGTTTCAAACATTAATACTTATGTTGGGTTTTACATAAATGCTTCCGCTACATTTACTATGTTGGTTTTGATAAACACCTTTCGTATTGATGGATAACTCTTACTATTTAATTACATGTTCAATATGATTGGTGGCTTGATCCTGGTCAGTCACGCTCCCAAGCGGTGATACTCCGCACGTGGATTTTGGGGGTGTGACAGATTGGTATCAGAGCCATTGGTTATAGAGAACTCGGTTTTAATATGGGAAAACGTTTTATTAAAACCAGACTATAACCAGAATAGTGCTCTCAATGATCCACACGACGCTTCGCTCCACGTGCAAGACTCGACATCCTAGGTAATAAGGTTTATGTTTATTACCTGCTTGCTAGAACTATATAGAACTTTGCTCGTAGTACACTTAGATACACATGACTTTATTACATGAGAATACCTACATGCTTACACTTTTCTGTCATCGCCCTACTCGCGAACCATTCTCACTTACGCTACTTTTCCTATGAAGATCATGTCTGGACGAATTAACATGACTCAAGCCCAGCTAGAGGCTCTCGTTCAAGCTCAAGTTGCTGCGGCACTTGCAGCTGCTCAAGCAGGTAGTATACCCTGCAGTATAGACTCACACTAGGATCTTTAGATCCTACATTAACTCTCGTATTTAACTTTGTCCTATTCGTACACAATAGGTCAACCAGCGCAGCAGCCTGTCTGCACTTTTAAGAACTTCATGGCCTGTCGTCCAAGTACCTTTAGTGGCACTGAAGGAGCGGTTGGACTCCTCCACTGGTTTGAAAAGCTCGAGTCTGTGTTCGAGATGTGTGAATGCCCTGAGGCTCGCAGGGTGAAATACGCCACTGGCACGCTAGAAGGAATAGCACTAACTTGGTGGAACGCCCAAGTTCAAATCTTAGGGTTGGCAGCTGCTAACGCCACACCCTGGAATGATTTCAAGGAACTGATCAAGAGAGAGTACTGCACTCGGGAAGACATTCATAAGTTGGAAGATGAGTTGTACCATCTGAAGATGACTGGATCGGAAATCGAAGCTTACACCAAAAGGTCAAACGAACTGGCCGTGCTGTGTCCAACTATGGTGGACCCTCCAATTAAGCGCATTGAGTTGTATCTCAAAGGGTTGGCGCTAGAGATCCAGAGCCATGTTACTTCGGCTAATCTTGACAACATCCAGGATATTCAACGCCTCGCTCACCGCATCACAGACCAGGCAGTGGATCAGAACAAACTGCCTAAACGTATCAGCGCTACTGCTACCGTTACTACTTCAGCTACTCCTACTACTCCCAGTGACAGCAAGAGAAAATGGGATGGGGATTCCAGCAAGGGATCAGCTTCAGTTCAGTCTTAGGCCCAGCAGCGAAAGACTGACAGTTATCAGAGTCCCAGCCAGCACTCTTCAGGTAGTCACAGGCAGGGCGGATATCGAGGGAACCTCCCAAAGTGCAACAACTGCGGCAGACACCACGGTGGCCAGTGTAACAAGGGTCGCTGTCAAAGATGCCTCAAGATGGGTCATGAGGCTAGGGATTGTAGAAGCCCTCGTCCTGCGAACCAGAACCAGCAGCAGCCACAAGCACAGCAGAATCAGCAACAGGGCAACAAGGGATGCTTTCATTGTGGTGCAGAAGGTCACTTCAAAAGGCACTGCCCTCAGTTAAACAGGAACCAGAACAACAACAACAATAACAACAATCAGGGCAATGGCAACAACAACAACGGGGGAAACCACAACGGCAACGAGGCAAGGGGTCGTGCATTTGTGTTAGGGCAGGGTGACGCCAGGAATGATCCCAACGTCGTTATGGGTAAGTTTCTTCTCGACAACATTTACGTTACTGCTTTGTTTGATTCGGGCGCGGATACAAGTTACATGTCTTTGAAAATGAGTAAATTGTTAAAACGTACATCAACTCCCCTAAACACCAAACACGTCGTAGAACTAGCTAATGGTAAGAGTTTAGAATCCACGCAGATAGTCAGGGGTTGTAGTATTGTCTTAGCCGGTCAAGTATTCTCCATCGACCTTATTCCCATAGCCTTGGGAAGCTTCGACATCGTCATAGGGATGGATTGGTTATCCCAACATCAGGCAGAGATCTTATGCAGTCAGAAGATTATTCGCATTCCCCGTACTGGGCAAGAACCTCTCGAAGTCCAGGGCGACAAGAGTGGTGATGTGGTTGGCATCATCTCTTTCTTGAAGGCTCAGAAGTGTCTGCGGAAGGGTCACACCGCAATCTTGGCACTCGTTTCAGATGCATCCGTGAAGAAAAAGAAACTGGAGGATATTCCAGTTGTACGCGACTACCCTCAGGTGTTTCCTGAAGACTTACCTGGCTTACCGCCTCACCGTCAGGTCGAATTTCAAATCGAGCTCGCTCCAGGAGCAGCACCCATAGCTCGCGCACCATATCGTCTAGCACCATCAGAATTAGAGGAACTGTCAAAGCAGCTACAAGAGCTCTTGGAAAAGGGCTTCATTCGTCCAAGCTCTTCGCCTTGGGGAGCTCCAGTACTTTTCGTGAAAAAGAAAGACGGTACGTTCAGAATGTGCATCGACTACCGTGAATTGAACAAGGTAACGGTGAAGAACCGTTATCCTCTTCCACGCATAGACGACCTATTCGACCAGTTGCAAGGGTCGTGTTACTACTCCAAGATAGACCTACGGTCAGGGTATCATCAGCTGAGAGTCCGGGATGAGGACGTCTCCAAGACCGCATTCAGAACTCGCTACGGTCACTACGAGTTCCTTGTCATGCCGTTCGGGTTAACGAACACACCTGCTGTATTTATGGACCTTATGAACAGGGTGTGCAAACCCTATCTTGACAAGTTCGTCATTGTTTTCATCGACGACATCCTGATCTACTCCAAGAGTCAGGAGGAGCACGAGCAGCACCTACGCCTTATTTTGGAACTCCTACGGAAGGAACAGCTGTACGCTAAGTTTTCGAAATGCGACTTCTGGCTTCGTGAAGTCCACTTTCTAGGCCACGTAGTGAACAAGGATGGGATCCATGTCGATCCATCCAAGGTAGACTCGATCAGAAACTGGCCTGCACCACGTACGCCAACGGAAATACGCCAATTCTTGGGTTTGGCGGGTTACTACAGACGCTTTATTAAAGACTTTTCAAAGATTGCTCAGCCGCTTACACTACTGACACAGAAGGGTGTCACCTATCGCTGGGGAGAGCCCCAGGAGACTGCTTTCCAGCACCTAAAGGATAGACTTTGCAGTGCACCTATCCTCTCTTTGCCAGAGGGCACAGACGACTTCGTGGTTTATTGTGATGCATCCATTCAGGGTCTTGGATGTGTGTTAATGCAGCGCGACAAGGTTATTGCTTATGCTTCGCGCCAACTTAAGATTCACGAACGGAACTACACGATGCACGATTTAGAACTGGGAGCTGTTGTGTTCGCGCTTAAGATATGGCGACACTACCTGTACGGTACCAGGTGCACGATTTACACCGATCACAGGAGTCTCGAGCATATTCTTAAGCAGAAGGATTTGAACATGCGTCAACGACGGTGGGTTGAACTACTTAACGATTACGAATGCGTCATCAAGTACCATCCAGGCAAAGCCAATGTTGTGGCTGACGCCCTTAGTCGGAAAGACACCTTACCTCGGCGCGTGCCAGCGCTGCAGCTTACGATTCAGTCTAGCCTTCCTGCACAGATACGAACTGCTCAGATCAAAGCACTAAAACAAGAAAACGTCATGGCTGAAGCCCTACGCGGCTCACGATAGCGATTAGAACAGAAGGCAGACGGCGCCTACTATGTAACGGGGCGTATTTGGGTCCCACTTTATGGCGGTCTACGCGAGCTGGTAATGGATGAAGCTCACAAGTCTCGCTACTCGGTACATCCAGGGTCGGACAAAATGTACCACGACATCAGGACTACTTATTGGTGGCCTAGTATGAAGGCCCACATTGCTACTTACGTTGGCAAGTGCTTGACCTGTGCGAGAGTCAAGGTTGAATATCAGAAACCAGCGGGTCTACTTCAGCAACCCACGATACCGCAATGGAAATGGGAAAAAATTTCCAAGGATTTCGTTACAGGCCTACCTAGATCCCAGCGGGGGAATGATACCATATGGGTGATCGTGGATCGACTCACCAAGTCTGCACACTTCCTGGCTATAAAGGTGTAACACCCCAAAAACGGGTTTGGTAATTTAAACCCGGTTAATATAAAGGAACGGGTAAAATACCGTTAGGGGTAAAAGTGAACCCGTAAATGAATATTAACTAGGAATAATTAACCTAGTTGAATATTAGTATCGTTGGTATTAAACGAGGGGTTATAGCCTTATTTAATTAAAACGAAACATGGGGACCAAAGTGAACAACTTGAAAGTTGTTTTCTTAAAATGTCTAAGTGTTTTATATAATTAGATAAGTTTAAAAGTATCAAGAAAGTTTATAAAACTTGGAAAAGGGTTATTAGGTGACAACAATAGATAGCATGGGGGTTGAATGTGTAAGATTGATAAATAACATAATAAAATTAAAAACCCAGTAGTTGGGTGCGTGGTGGGTATCGCGACCAGGAGGGGGAAAGAAAGGGTGAAACCCTACTTGTTCAATCAAGGTCAAAATTCAGCAAATTAATGGTGGTTCTTGACACAAATCGAATGCATGAGACTGGGTACAACTTAATCTAAGTATATTGATCATAAGGTAAGTTGCAATTTATGATTTGATGATCTTGTATGAAGTGGTTTAGGTTTAATCCGTGAAATTGTGTGAAATTAATCATGTATATGTGTTAGAATCACCGTGTAGAACACGAACTATGTAAGATTCTAAGCAATTTGATGTTTTGGGATAAAACCCACTTGTGCTAGTAAGAATGGTGAGATGAATGAATTACCATGTTCAATTCTTGTATAATTTTTATGTATGGCGTGCTATATGATCGATTCTTACTAGTTAGATTGAGTAGGATTTGAAAGAAATATGATGTAGTGTTATTGTTGACGATTGGAAACAAGTGGTAGAATATGAGCATGAAATACTTGTACATTGTGCCTTTTTGTTGTACGCCCACAAAGTGTTTGATAAAATGCCTACACGCAACTTGAATTGATTCAAGTCTGTGTTGAAAAGTTAGTAAATTCGTCACTTTTGACAGCCCTAGATAGCCATCTTGTAAAGGCCGTATCTCATTCGTTATTAGGAATTAGACAACGAGCCTTATATCGTTGGAAAGCTTGTTTCGCATGTTACAATTCTTATTTGGTCACAAGATGCTGGTTACGAGATTTAGTGGGTCAAAACAGCATGAAAAGCTAGTAAATTCGTCATTTTGACAGCCCTAGATAGCCATCTTGTAAAGGTCGTATCTCATTCGTTATTAGGAATTAGACAACGAGCCTTATATCGTTGGAAAGCTTGTTTCGCATGTTACAATTCTTATTTGGTCACAAGATGCTGGTTACGAGATTTAGTGGGTCGAAACAGCATGAAAAATTAGTAAATTCATCATTTTGACAGCCCTAGATAGCCATCTTGTAAAGGTCGTATCTCATTCGTTATTAGGAATTAGACAACGAGCCTTATATCGTTGGAAAGCTTGTTTCGCATGTTACAATTCTTATTTGGTCACAAGATGCTGGTTACGAGATTTAGTGGGTCAAAACAGCATGAAAAGCTAGTAAATTCGTCATTTTGACAGCCCTAGATAGCCATCTTGTAAAGGTCGTATCTCATTCGTTATTAGGAATTAGACAACGAGCCTTATATCGTTGGAAAGCTTGTTTCGCATGTTACAATTCTTATTTGGTCACAAGATGCTGGTTACGAGATTTAGTGGGTCAAAACAGCATGAAAAGTTAGTAAATTCGTCATTTTGACAGCCCTAGATAGCCATCTTGTAAAGGTCGTATCTCATTCGTTATTAGGAATTAGACAACGAGCCTTATATCGTTGGAAAGCTTGTTTCGCATATTACAATTCTTATTTGAAAGTCGAAGTCGGATTAAGTGATTAAAAAGGGGGAAAATGACCCCGAACAGCTGCTGCGTAAAAAAAAATGCGGCAATGAAAATAATGTGTTTTGTGAACTTAAAACATATGATTTTCTAGTCACCAATTTACTAAACACTAAATATTGCTTCGGGTGAATGTTACAGTTGTTAAGGTGTGTTTAAAGCGTTACTATGTGTAAAATTGGCGTTAATGTACAGCATGGTTAGCCTCTCGGATATGATTGTAATAGTAGAGAAGTCAGGCGTATTGTAGTAAATCTATGTGTCGCGTATGATGATAATTGAGTTGCTTGAATAAGGAACAAGGTGACTTTTAGTCTATATGCCTTATGTATGTGGTATTTGGTTAATAAAAAGTCAAGTAATGTATGAATGGAAAGAAACGAATGTAGTATGAATGAGTATGGGTGCTAACCATAATGTAATTGTGATGACATGAAAGAATAGGAATCACATTAGCAAGGACTCGAAAACGGAAGGTTAACGGGTCAAGCAGAGGCGAGGAAACAAGCGTGAACACTAACGCTCGAGGTAAGTGACTTTCGATTCACTTCTTAGTATACATATAGAGTTTTCTTGTTACGGTTGAATGGGATGATTGATGTATATAAAATGGCCGACAAGTAGGTATGTATGAATGCATTTAGGAAAATTACGTAAGTACATGCACGTGTGAGCTAAGGTATGCACGGGTGTAGTTATGATTCATTTTATGAATGTATGTAAGTATGGAGTTATGTATGCATGTATGTATATATGTAGGTATTGGTGTATGTATGTACGTAAGTAGTTATGTATGAGCATGAGCATTATGTATTTGAATATGAAAGTACATACGTGTGTAGGTACGAACGTATATATATATATGTGGATGCAAGTAAGTATGTATGTATGTATGTGAGTAGGTATGTGTGTATGTAGTTATGTATGTATGTATGTAAATACATATGCGAAGATGTAATCATGTATGTATGTAATTAGATGCGTGGGTATGCAAGTAAAGGTATGTATGTATGTAGATGTGTATTATGCGTATGCGAAGATACGTAGGTATATATGAATGTATGTAGAGAAGTAGTAATGCATGCGCGAATGTAGATATGGGGTTGGTATAGAAGAAGGTACGTATGAGTATATGCAGGTATGTAGAAATATAGGAGGACATGTACGTATGTAGACGCATATGTATACATGTAAACATGTACATGTGCATGATTTAGATACGTAGAATTTTAACGTTACTAATTATGCGTTTGAGGTTGGTATGTGATGCAGGAACAAGTACACCGGATTCTTACGAAACTTAAACCGAACCCGGAATAAGAGGATGAGAAAGAATAATTGGATGAATTAATGTTAAATTGACGAACGTTATTCAATCTTTAATTACATGAGATTAATGTTATATGATGTTGCCTTTGACTAATGGTTAAGTTGTATGTGATGCCCACAGGTGTTACACGGATTTCTTCTGCTGCTATGGAAGTGAAGCGGACGTAGATCGAGTCAAGAGCAAGGATTGTACGGATAGATTGGTCACATAGTTGAAGTATATAACGTTTGGAAATCTAAATTTTAGTATGAATGTTGTAAAATTCTCTTATAGTACGTTTAACATTTTTAGCATTTGGATCCTTCGTGAAAGAAATGTTGTTAATACGGAAGAAAATTTTAAAGCTCTTTTTCCGCTGCGTTATTTTTAAGGTTAAACGTGTTAGGGTGTAACAAGTTGGTATCAGAGCCCTGGTTTGAGAGAATCAAGTACAAGAGGATAGGTACTTGAACTCGAACCTGTGTGCTCTTATGACAAGAAACCCGTACAATCCGAGACTCGACCAAGATCTAAAGGTAGAAGCAAAGGTAAGTATGTGCTTAAGTATGTATTGGAAGATAACTAACTATATGTTATGTGTAAGGTAAGCATGGTTGCTTGGAAAGAATGATTTGTGGATGCGGTCTAGCACCGACGCCAAGGTATGTAATTTGACATATTGACCCAAGTACATATGTTTAATATATGTAAGTACATGTGATGGTAAAACCTAACAATGAAAGGAAAATTTTAAGTGAAAAATAATGATAAGAATGGTAATGAAGTTTTGGAAATGTTACACGTGCCGAAACCTAATTCTTCGGACATAAGGTGACAATTACACGAAGACACGAAACTAGTGTGTGGATTGTGTACCTGGCCAGTACACAAGAAACGCATGACTTTCGTGAGCCCGTGATAATTGTTACAGGTGTGTCCGTTAGAATTAAGTAGTAGGTGGACGTGAGGGTGAAGAGAAATGTAAGACTCTCAAAAATGAGAGTATGAAATGCTATGTTAGAATCCGCGAGACGGATTCGAAACATGAAAGAAAGGTATGAATGCAATGCTTGAATCCGCGAGACGGATTCAAGGGATGAAAAGCGTAGATGCAATGTTTGAATCCGCGAGAGATTCAAAGAATGAAAGATGTTAATGCAATGCTTGAATCCGCGAGACGGATTCAAGGAATGAAATGCATAAATGCAATGCTTGAATCCGCGAGACGGACTCAAAGAATGAAAGATGTTAATGCAATGCTTGAATCCGCAATACGGATTCAAGGAATGAAATGTATGAATGCAATATTTGAATCCGCGAGACGGATTCAAACATAATCACAATTAAAGGTACAAATGATAAGTATGAATCCGCGAGACGGATTTAAGGACGAAAGAATGACCATAAATGATATGCAAAACTTAAAATTCGAGTCAAGAAAAGAAAACTTTAATTAAGCCACATACTAGACACGTTGTTAATTGACTCGTGTGAGTCGGAATGAACGACGGGATGCAACCTGAACGATAACTTAAGTATGGTCGGGAAGAGGAAGTTTTGCAAAAAGGTTAATGAAATAATTTTAAGAATAAAAGAATTAGGAGCGTGTAAAACCCCAAATAAAATAAGTATGGAGAAAAGGTAATAATGATGAGAATCGATGGAAAGTGCTAATATTGATGTTGGGCTTGTAGGCCATGTTCATTTGAACAAGGCATTATTGAAAGGATGCGCATAGGCGAGTGCTCAACAAATCAATGGAAGCAATCAATGAAAGCATTACATGAACCCATGAAGAAACGGGCCGACTCGGGCCACAAACCGCTGGCATACACGACGAAGTCAAGGTTAGTAAGATGTTTAGCTTGTGATTATGAGTAAGTATTGATATAAATAAATGATTATAGTATGCCTATAATGATATGTTGTCCTCTCGTATAAACATTAAGATAACTAGAAGTAACATTAGTAATGAGATGCTAAGTAGATCTCAAAGCGAATAAAATGAAAGATTGTACATGATGTATGAGTAGAATGAAATAAATCAATTTATTTCGATATATGAAGGTAATATGCTTAAATAGGAAGATAGAGACAAGCGGTAAATTTAAAATCAATACGAGTAAGGATTGTATACTTTTGGATTAAGTTCAATAAATGAAATGCTAGGGATGATATGTGCTAGAAACTAGCAATATGAAATGAAGGACACTAATAAGAGCTCTGGAACTTGAAAGGGGTAAGAGTAGAATTGGTTTGATTCGAATAAGGAAGGTTTCGGGGACGAAACCTCTTTTAAGGGGGATAGACTTGTAACACCCCAAAAACGGGTTTGGTAATTTAAACCCGGTTAATATAAAGGAACGGGTAAAATACCGTTAGGGGTAAAAGTGAACCCGTAAATGAATATTAACTAGGAATAATTAACCTAGTTGAATATTAGTATCGTTGGTATTAAACGAGGGGTTATAGCCTTATTTAATTAAAACGAAACATGGGGACCAAAGTGAACAACTTGAAAGTTGTTTTCTTAAAATGTCTAAGTGTTTTATATAATTAGATAAGTTTAAAAGTATCAAGAAAGTTTATAAAACTTGGAAAAGGGTTATTAGGTGACAACAATAGATAGCATGGGGGTTGAATGTGTAAGATTGATAAATAACATAATAAAATTAAAAACCCAGTAGTTGGGTGCGTGGTGGGTATCGCGACCAGGAGGGGGAAAGAAAGGGTGAAACCCTACTTGTTCAATCAAGGTCAAAATTCAGCAAATTAATGGTGGTTCTTGACACAAATCGAATGCATGAGACTGGATACAACTTAATCTAAGTATATTGATCATAAGGTAAGTTGCAATTTATGATTTGATGATCTTGTATGAAGTGGTTTAGGTTTAATCCGTGAAATTGTGTGAAATTAATCATGTATATGTGTTAGAATCACCGTGTAGAACATGAACTATGTAAGATTCTAAGCAATTTGATGTTTTGGGATAAAACCCACTTGTGCTAGTAAGAATGGTGAGATGAATGAATTACCATGTTCAATTCTTGTATAATTTTGATGTATGGCGTGCTATATGATCGATTCTTACTAGTTAGATTGAGTAGGATTTGAAAGAAATATGATGTAGTGTTATTGTTGAGGATTGGAAACAAGTGGTAGAATATGAGCATGAAATACTTGTACATTGTGCCTTTTTGTTGTACGCCCACAAAGTGTTTGATAAAATGCCTACACGCAACTTGAATTGATTCAAGTTTGTGTTGAAAAGTTAGTAAATTCGTCACTTTTGACAGCCCTAGATAGCCATCTTGTAAAGGCCGTATCTCATTCGTTATTAGGAATTAGACAACGAGCCTTATATCGTTGGAAAGCTTGTTTCGCATGTTACAATTCTTATTTGGTCACAAGATGCTGGTTACGAGATTTAGTGGGTCAAAACAGCATGAAAAGCTAGTAAATTCGTCATTTTGACAGCCCTAGATAGCCATCTTGTAAAGGTCGTATCTCATTCGTTATTAGGAATTAGACAACGAGCCTTATATCGTTGGAAAGCTTGTTTCGCATGTTACAATTCTTATTTGGTCACAAGATGCTGGTTACGAGATTTAGTGGGTCAAAACAGCATGAAAAGCTAGTAAATTCGTCATTTTGACAGCCCTAGATAGCCATCTTGTAAAGGTCGTATCTCATTCGTTATTAGGAATTAGACAACGAGCCTTATATCGTTGGAAAGCTTGTTTCGCATGTTACAATTCTTATTTGGTCACAAGATGCTGGTTACGAGATTTAGTGGGTCAAAACAGCATGAAAAGTTAGTAAATTCGTCATTTTGACAGCCCTAGATAGCCATCTTGTAAAGGTCGTATCTCATTCGTTATTAGGAATTAGACAACGAGCCTTATATCGTTGGAAAGCTTGTTTCGCATATTACAATTCTTATTTGAAAGTCGAAGTCGGATTAGGTGATTAAAAAGGGGGAAAATGACCCCGAACAGCTGCTGCGTAAAAAAAAATGCGGCAATGAAAATAATGTGTTTTGTGAACTTAAAACATATGATTTTCTAGTCACCAATTTACTAAACACTAAATATTGCTTCGGGTGAATGTTACAGTTGTTAAGGTGTGTTTAAAGCGTTACTATGTGTAAAATTGGCGTTAATGTACAGCATGGTTAGCCTCTCGGATATGATTGTAATAGTAGAGAAGTCAGGCGTATTGTAGTAAATCTATGTGTCGCGTATGATGATAATTGAGTTGCTTGAATAAGGAACAAGGTGACTTTTAGTCTATATGCCTTATGTATGTGGTATTTGGTTAATAAAAAGTCAAGTAATGTATGAATGGAAAGAAACGAATGTAGTATGAATGAGTATGGGTGCTAACCATAATGTAATTGTGATGACATGAAAGAATAGGAATCACATTAGCAAGGACTCGAAAACGGAAGGTTAACGGGTCAAGCAGAGGCGAGGAAACAAGCGTGAACACTAACGCTCGAGGTAAGTGACTTTCGATTCACTTCTTAGTATACATATAGAGTTTTCTTGTTACGGTTGAATGGGATGATTGATGTATATAAAATGGCCGACAAGTAGGTATGTATGAATGCATTTAGGAAAATTACGTAAGTACATGCACGTGTGAGCTAAGGTATGCACGGGTGTAGTTATGATTCATTTTATGAATGTATGTAAGTATGGAGTTATGTATGCATGTATGTATATATGTAGGTATTGGTGTATGTATGTACGTAAGTAGTTATGTATGAGCATGAGCATTATGTATTTGAATATGAAAGTACATACGTGTGTAGGTACGAACGTATATATATATGTGGATGCAAGTAAGTATGTACGTATGTATGTGAGTAGGTATGTGTGTATGTAGTTATGTATGTATGTATGTAAATACATATGCGAAGATGTACTCATGTATGTATGTAATTAGATGCGTGGGTATGCAAGTAAAGGTATGTATGTATGTAGATGTGTATTATGCGTATGCGAAGATACGTAGGTATATATGAATGTATGTAGAGAAGTAGTAATGCATGCGCGAATGTAGATATGGGGTTGGTATAGAAGAAGGTACGTATGAGTATATGCAGGTATGTAGAAATATAGGAGGACATGTACGTATGTAGACGCATATGTATACATGTAAACATGTACATGTGCATGATTTAGATACGTAGAATTTTAACGTTACTAATTATGCGTTTGAGGTTAGTATGTGATGCAGGAACAAGTACACCGGATTCTTACGAAACTTAAACCGAACCCGGAATAAGAGGATGAGAAAGAATAATTGGATGAATTAATGTTAAATTGACGAACGTTATTCAATCTTTAATTACATGAGATTAATGTTATATGATGTTGCCTTTGACTAATGGTTAAGTTGTATGTGATGCCCACAGGTGTTACACGGATTTCTTCTGCTGCTATGGAAGTGAAGCGGACGTAGATCGAGTCAAGAGCAAGGATTGTACGGATAGATTGGTCACATAGTTGAAGTATATAACGTTTGGAAATCTAAATTTTAGTATGAATGTTGTAAAATTCTCTTATAGTACGTTTAACATTTTTAGGATTTGGATCCTTCGTGAAAGAAATGTTGTTAATACGGAAGAAAATTTTAAAGCTCTTTTTCCGCTGCGTTATTTTTAAGGTTATATGTGTTAGGGTGTAACAAAAGGAAACAGATAAATTCTCCACTCTCGCAGACATCTACCTTAAAGAAGTTGTTTTGAGGCACGGAGTGCCCACTTCCATCATTTCGGATCGGGATGCACGATTCACGTCAGAACTATGGCAAGCGATGCACAAATCTTTCGGCTCACGGTTAGACATGAGCACAGCATATCATCCTCAGACGGGTGGGCAGTCTGAGCGAACGATTCAAACTCTTGAAGACATGCTTCGGGCATGCGTTATTGATTTCGGAAACGGCTGGGAAAAGCACCTCCCTTTGGTGGAGTTCTCGTACAATAACAGTTATCACACCAGCATACAAGCCGCTCCATTCGAGGCATTGTACGGGCGTAAATGCCGGTCACCTCTCTGTTGGGCAGAGGTGGGGGATAGTCAGATTACGGGTCCAGAGATTGTAGTGGACGCCACAAAAAAGATTGCACAAATACGACAACGCATGGCGGCAGCACGCGACCGTCAAAAAGCCTACGCGGACAAGCGTAGAAAGCCTTTGGAATTTCAGGTCGGGGACCGGGTTTTACTAAAAGTCTCACCCTGGAAGGGTGTGGTTCGTTTTGGCAAACGGGGCAAACTAAATCCGTGGTATGTCGGACCGTTCGACATCATTGAGAAAATCGGCAAAGTAGACTACAGATTGAACCTACCAGCTGAACTCGGTGCAGTTCACAATGTGTTTCACGTGTCGAATCTGAAGAAGTGCCTGTCAGATGAGACCCTCATAATTCCCTTTAAGGAACTTACTATCGACGAGCGGTTGCAGTTCGTCGAGGAGCCAGTAGAAATCACGGACCGGGATGTGAAGGTCCTCAAAAACAAGAGAATCCCTCTTGTCCGAGTTCGTTGGAACTCCAAACGTGGCCCAGAGTACACCTGGGAACGCGAAGACAGGATGACAGAAAAGTACCCCCAGTCATCCGGAACCAATGCGACAACTGCTGAGACTGAAGCTACTACTGCGGAATTTCGGGACGAAATTCCAGATCAACGGGGGGAGGATGTGACACCCCAGGAAAACCAGTGAACGATATAACTTACCTAGCTTCCTCAGTGAGTGCGTACCAAATTTCGGGACGAAATTTCTTTTTAGTTGGGGATAATGTGACAACTCGTATTTCCAAACCGACCTCTGTACTTTGATGTAACGTTACGTGCTTATGTGATACCTTCATTTAAATGAATGCTATGTTATTATGTGCTACGTGTGTTGTGAATATAATGTGTATGTATGTTAATGAAATCGATCGCACAACACCCACTTGACCGCACAAGGCCTTTTGGGCCGCATTACCTACACTCGAACCATTAGGGCGGCCCATGTAGGGGTTCGGCCCACCCACTTTACACGAATAACACAAGGGGTGTTAGTAATTTTCACACACCTTGGCAAATCATCCTCACACAAACCCTAGCTTTCCTCTCTTTCTCTCTCGCTCAAACCCAACGGCACAAGATCATCCTCTTGTTCGGATCACACTTCTCTACTCGTAATCGGTTAGTGTATTACTTGAGCGTATGATTGTTAATATGATGCATGATCTACATAACGATTTCAGTAATGATGTATGGTTACACGTTCGGTTGCATGATTTTTGATAATGTTAGTATTCTTGTTAATCATATGATGTTAATACTAATTAATAGTGTTCTTGTTAATCGGCCATATATGTATGTTGAGTTAATCGGATCGTAGCTGGTTAATGTGCTAAGTAAATCGGATTAGTTGATGTTCTCGGCTACATGTTCATATGAATTGTTAGATAATTGTTTATGATATGATTTAGGGTTCATACAAATTAGTGATAATTTGCTTGTTCGATCGAGAATTAGGATGTGGTGAAACTAATTTGGTGTTAATTGATTGCTATAAACTTGGAAACTGTTGAGGGTAATTGATAATTGTAACTAAATAGCATGATTTCCGGAATGATAAGATCAATCGCACAAGGCCTCTTGTCGCACAAATGGCCCAATCGCACAAGATCAGATCATTCAAGATCTGATCCAAACGTACAAGTCACTCGCACAAGCCGGGCACACAAGTTAATCGCACAAGATGCTTTCTATCGCACAAGTTCCTTGGATCGCACATGATCTATTGGGCCGCACTAGTTAATTCTGTTTTGTTTATTTGGGCTGAGACCTTTATGTGAACTTTTAACTGTTGGGCTGGGTGTTATGTTGGGTTGGGCTGGTCTGGATCGCACAACCCAAAGGGTTCGCACAAGCTACCCGGATCGTACAAGTTGCCCGGGTCGCACAAGCCTTAGGCGCTGATTAATTGGGCCGAAATGTTATTGGATTGTTATATTTTTGGGCCGGGTGGACCGCACAAGAATATTGGACTTGTGTGAGTCCAAGTCTTGCATACATTATTAACTGTTAAAGTGTATTAGACTGATTTCGTGTTGCCATGATAAATACGTGTTTGCTATGATTCATACGTGCATTACTTGAACCGAACCTGACTTGTATGGTAACCCTGTTAGGACGTGGTTGACCACCTTTAGTTCAAGAAACCCTTTTTGTGTGTATCTGCCGAGCAACCCAAGGTGAGTTCACACTCTTACCAAGGCATGGGATTCCCGGGGTGTTGGGAATGGGATTGATAAGGATAAAGTTGAATAGATTCATACTGACACTATGACTAGACTACCATATTACTATCCTCGGATGTGAAGGATACATATACATGTTACCATCCTCGGTTATGAAGGATACTTATACATATTACTATCCTCGGTTGTGAAGGATACTCAGACTGATCACTATCCTCGGTTGTGAAGGATACTTATACTGATCACTATCCTCGGTTGTGAAGGATACTTATACTCATTACTATCCTCGGATGTGAAGGATACTCACGTAAGACCTGCGTGAACTTATACCTACTACTGTTCTCGGATTGTGAAGAACACTTATGGTTATGAATAGTCTAGTCAATAGAACGTACTAACGGCCCAGTAGAGCCACCTGATATTCATGAACTTACTATTACGCATTTACTTTCTGTGAACTCGCTCAACTAGTTGTTGACTCTCTGCTGCATGCCTTGCAGGACCTTAGGTACTAATGGAGCTTGCACAAGGAGGAGCAGGTCGTTGTGGGCAGATGGATCGTGATTACTTATTAAACACTTATGACGTTTCAAACATTAATACTTATGTTGGGTTTTACATAAATGCTTCCGCTACATTTACTATGTTGGTTTTGATAAACACCTTTCGTATTGATGGATAACTCTTACTATTTAATTACATGTTTAATATGATTGGTGGCTTGATCCTGGTCAGTCACGCTCCCAAGCGGTGATACTCCGCACGTGGATTTTGGGGGTGTGACATACGGGGCCTTGGTAAACTATAAGATTCGCAAGATCTAGGGATATCTTGATAGTACAAATACGCTTCTACACTCGGAGTTGTGCCCAGCGGACACGGGGGCATGGTCAACTAATGCAGACAAACTGCATTTAATGAAGAAAGAGAGGGGGATGGACATGGGGGCGTGGTCAACTAATGCAGACAAACTGCATTTAATGCAGACAAACTCCAATGAACAATTTACTTTCCCTTTAACTCTTTTTATTTTCTGCATTTGTTTTTATTTTTAACTTTGTGGTTTGGATGTTGAACTTGGTAATTTAGGATGTTTGTTATGGTTTGGTGTAGTGTTTATTGATAAAACAGGTACATACGAGGCTTAGAGTACTAAATATTAATATTACTAAAGCCGGTACAGGAAAACCGAAGCCAGAAACCTGTTTTTTCACCCTTGCAGATTGTCTACACGGGGTCGTGTCCGACCGACACGCCCCCGTGCCCACTTCCCCAGACCTGCTGTTTGTTTAATTCTGTAGATTTTTGCTAGACACGGGGTCGTGCCCAGCCAACACGCCCCTATGTACACCTTCTGTAAGTTTTCGTTACTGGCACTCTGAACACGTGGCCGTGTTCATCCGACACGGGGCCGTGTCCAAAAGCCCAGTAACATAAATTTTTGCTTTTTCACACCTTTTTACACATTCAATCAACCTAAAAAAATTAATTTTGGGGCACATTGAGGACAATGTGTAATTTAAGTGTGGGGGGGATGCTAAAATCCTGAATCTTGCAAATCCTAATTAACAAGTCTTACAGAAAACTCTATTTGAACCACTAATCACCCAATTTTTTTCAAAAATTTTCATTTTTTTACTTGTCTAGGTTTAAGTTGGGAAATTTAAGTTCTAAAAAGGTTATATTTTTACAAATTTACAACCGATAGCGTCGTGATAAAAAGAAGCTACATAAGAAAATTATGAAACGGCATGACAAGCTTAGTTAAAATTTGATTATATATACTTGATCACATAAAAACCCATTCCCACAAAAGTGAGTTTTGAGCCTTTATTGAGCATACAAATACATATCTTTAAATTAAATGCTTATTTTTGGTTTCTTGTGTGAATAGCCGCTTGGTTCGTACGACTCTAGAACTTGCCACGACGATACATTCCCGGTCCTTACCAACTTAAACTCGAGTAAGTAAATGATGGAGGCATTAGGACTAACCCTTTTTATTTCTACACCATTATTTTTTCTTTTTTTTACCACCTACCCCAAATCCCCCCTAGTTAACCCCTTTGAGCCTAAACCTTTTCATTTCTTAACCCAAACCAAAAAACCCTTTATTTTAGTAAAAAAGCTCGGTTTTTCTTATGACTTGGTGAAATATATATATATATATATATAGATGTATATATATATACTAGTCGTTTACCCGCGCGATGCGGCGGGAAACATATCACTTAGGTTGGTGAGTTTAGGGCTATGTATGGGGATGTAGTTTCCGATGTGGCGTGCGACGACGCTGGTGGCAGTGTAGCAGAACGTGAGGGTCTGTTGCGGCCTTCTTCAACGGCGGAGAATCAGCGGTGCGCTGCAATTGGTGGTTTCGTGACGGCGTTTGGTGGTTATTGTGCGACGGCCGGTTACCAGTTTCAGAAGAAAACAAAGAAAATTGTGTAATTCTAGTTATGTTACGAGGGGTTTTAAAGATGTGGGTAAATCAACGGTTTTGAATGATGAATCGTATCATCAATTATAGTTACAATAAGGCCTTCGGAAGTGGCTAAGCTTGACGTTTTTGAACCAGGGGGGTCGAAAAGGTATATACCCAAAACTTTCTAATACGAATACCCTATCATCCAATTGATAAAAAAAGAATAAAAAATTAATTTAAATGCCCAAACACCTAAAACCCTTTTCATAAACAGCTTATGAACTTGAGCCTCATTTAAATCATTTTTACTAAAACCATATTATTTAATCTTAAAATCAAGCAAAATGCATCGGTAAAACAATGCAGGAAGTTCAAGTGTCCCCGTCCTCTATGGTCACCATTCCCCTCCCCTAAGGTCAAATTGCTAATTTGCTATAAATTTTTGCTCGGATCCACTCAAAAGTATTTGAACCGGGAAAAGTAGAACAAATGTAGGTTGTATAACAATCCGTCATTTGAAATTGGTTAAACTTATTTTTTAATGCCAGAAGTGTGGACCAAATCTGTAAGTTTTGAATCACAATTCAATCATGTCATAGAAGCCGTGTGATCAACTCGTATTGTCTTAAATGTGGCTCATGGTCATATATAAGTTTAAAGGCTTTAAGCATAAGATTTAGGCCTATTCAAATAATAATTATAGATTTAAAGTACAAAATGACATCGCTTAAACACATATTGAATTATTATTGAGAAACTTGTTTTGAGTTAAACTTTAATAATTAAAAACGCACACGTTCATTTTCTTACCGAACAAGCATATATGTCTGTTTAAGTGTTTAAAGTGAGGCCTATTCTTTTCTAGAGATCATGAATCACTCTAAAAAAACATAAAACTCGGTTATTTTAACGAATCCCAAAAAAGAAAAGTTATAACCTGTTCAGAAATCTGGGATCTGCAACTACAACTATCACCTTCTAGTTTAGAGTTCTAAACTTTTCATGCCCCATACCCTATCTGTTTATATCACTTATACTATTTCAAAACTAAAAAACACAAGCTAAAATAACACAAACACATGCTACAAATGCTAAACGTAGTTTCTAAGACCACCATGGAGCATCACCGGTTCTGAAATCGGTTCCTGTCCATGGATCAAACACCACTCTGTCGTCTTCGATGTCCACATTAGCCAGTTCCAAAGACTGTCAACACGCTGTATACCTCGTCAATAAAAGCTTGTAAATATAATTGCTTTCTTTTGGAGAAAATACTTACCAAATGTATAGTTTCAATGATAAAAGTAGATGTTGTACAGTTTCAATGACAAAAGTAGATGTTGTAGAGGAAGCATGCTTCTGACCACTGTTGACCACTGTTCCCTCTTTTCACCCTATGCACATGACAACATCGTGAGGATAAGGAGCTGTCAGTTGGTGTCTTGTTCAAATATTAGTACAAAACCAACAAGATATTGGTTTCTTGTTTAAAACCAACAAGATATTGGTTTCTTGTTTACCAACTAAAAATCTGGTAAAAAAATTATATCGACTATTGAGGTCAAACCTCACCCACTTAATATCTGAAATAATTACTGTTAATAGCTTTTTTTGAGAAAATTTTGAAAGTTTAATGGATTTTTTATGAATGGCTTTAAACGAAAGTGTTTGGGCTTATTTGGCATAAACGATGCTAAATAAATCATTTTCGGGTTAAAAAGGTAAAATTAACACGTAATGTAGGCGGAATTTTATAAATCAGCATGTGTTTGGGCCAAAATTGAAAATACCTTTTGTTCGGGTTGGGTAAACTTAAACGGGTGGCAAAATGAGCCAATTAGATGTGGCAAAATGAGCAGTGTCAATCGGGTTGGGTAAACTTAAACGGGTCGGCGGGTTGAGTTGGGTTGCCAGAAACACCTTTTAACACTTTTAGAAAACCGGTTCGTTTTTTTAACCGATGGGAACCAAACTGGTACTAACCGGTTTGGGGCAAAAAAACCGTTTTATTTTACGGGTTTCAAAGAGACAAAGATCAAGGATACCAACCAGTCTACAAACCGCCGGTTCGGTCCAGGTTGAAACCGGTTTTTTTAGATAAGAACGTGAAAAAACTGACCTGGAAACTGCCAATGCTCTCTTTGAGTTCCACATATTTATCGGGGTCACCAGTGAAAACTTCAGCAACATGGAACGGCTGACTCAAAAACCTTTGATTTTACTGGCACGTGCGACAGTCAACTTGTCGTCTTCACTGAGCAAAAGAAACTGATTAAAAAAAACCTTCACCAAACTGCGCTCGTTGCGCCTGTGCTCGCTGCAGCTGCTTGCAAACCTCCATGTATTCTTGAGTCCCATCCCTGTTTACCTTTTTAAATACTTTTGTTCCATTAATCGTCCACTTTTTTTTTAGTAATACTAACTGAAACTACTTTTTAAGTCTTGAAGTATGCAAATAAACTAAATAATTTAGTGTGCGTCATTTTCAACATATAACACAATAATATCGCACCTAAGCTATGATGTCTATTCAAAATCCTTAATTAAGATCGTTTTCATCTTCTGATGTTTTTAGCTGAAAATAAAACAAATACATGAACCTATCACCTAATTAGTTAATTTGTTAGTTGCGATCCATACACATTATCTTTTAACTTCTTTATCACAGTTAAAAAACTAATTATCCATGTACAAGACAAAATTAAAAAAAAGCATGAGTAGGTTATATAGTTACTGACAATAGCGAAATATAATGTCGATAGAAAGTCAACGGACAAAGAATCAAGCATTAAACAAAACCCGAGAAAAAACTTAGACAGATAACGGACAAAGAAGCCAATAAACAGATTTACCAAAAACAGAAGCCAATAAATAGATCACTGAGCATCCACAACCGTCTGAACCATAAAACTGAAGATCTCTACCACCGGAGCACCGGAAACGACGTCGTAGAGCCTCTCAACCTCCATTCTCGGGTTAATTGTTGCGAAACGCTTTCCATTTCTGGTTTCCTCCCGCCGCATCGTCCTTATAAGCTAAACCCAAGCACCGTAACCCCTTTGAACTCATTTCCACATGCCGTGAAAGCAATAGTTGTCTACACGATTTGTCCATCTCTACAACGCACCCGTCCGCAAGTTGAACGTGTGAGCTACAATCTAACACACTCTCGACCGCACCCTGATACAACTAACATATGTTAATTCTTGAAAAATGTTAAAAAAATTACTTTATGAACGGGTCAACTCAACACAACCTGTTCCAAACATGCCATTATGACCTTTGTCCGACCCATTTTACCTTGACAAGCAATCGGTTATGCCCACCTGGCTCACGGACAATAACACTCATGGACATACGAATCCGGTCCAACTCTAATGTGCCAACGCGCTTCGATCGCTTAGTCCACCAGTCGCAACACCCTGCACTCCATTAAAAAATTAATTAAAGAAACATTTACAAATATTAATACAAGTATTAAGAAAACATATAACAAAGTTTTGAACTTTCCTAACTTAACACTATTGTTATCAATCAAATAGTTTGCCATAATCTGCAACCCGCGAATTTTCTTTCGGGCTTTATCATCAGGAACTCCCATTTTTTCTACCATCACTTTTAAAGCAACTTCAGTAGGCAAACCTGTAACCCCTAAATCTGGGCGATCAAACTGTACCCTGCAATCTAAACCCAATTACAGATAAAATAGAAGTCTGTTAAAAATGGAATCAGGTCAAACGTTGTTTTAAAGGATACTAAATAATATTATTTTAGAGATCAATAAATCACACACAAATCAAAATCAGTCAAGTTAAAAGAAGAATAACCTAACCTAAATCTACTTAAACATTGATTACATCGATGATTATGCAATGCACAATAAGTAAACACAAAATTAGGTATTCGAATCGCAAAACGAACAGTAAACAGAATTGATAGAGTTAAACGATGAATAACCCAACATTATGTGCTTGTTTTCAATCCAAATAAGGGAGCAAAGAAACCTAATAAACTCAAGTTAGCAATAGTGAAATTAAGATTGGTTTGTAGTCAGAAATCCAACTCTTTTATTGGTAAACACAAATATGCTTAAAATCAACTGATGAGGTAAACTATTACTAAATATCTGTACTATCGGAAGAAAGCTTTACACTTTCTTGCCTGTAAATCCATATATTGATTACCTTCCCCCTTCAGCTCTGCAATAAACAACTCTAATATTAAATAATTGAAAAAAAATAAGATAGAAACAATTTTGAAGCACAAATTACCTGAACAATAACCAATGCTACTTGAAACCCTGTAAAAAAAATAGTTTCATCAACAAATATTTTAACCCGAAGTCATGCAATTCTTCAAATCTAATAATCATGATGTGCAAAGGCTTACAGTTTCATTCTTTCATGAGGTTAGTTCCCCAGGATTGTGTATCTCCACTGCTCCATCTTCATCACACACACGAATCCAACACCAACACACGAATCAGACACGAATCAAAAGCCGAATCCCCATCGGTACTAAACCAGACACACGAATCAAAAGCCGAATGTTGCAAAACGCCAATAAAAGCCGGAAAACGGAACCAGGAGGTCAGACACACGAATCAAAAGCCGAATGTTGCAAAACGCCGATTAGAGAAAAACCCAGTGGATCTTCTGTCAGATTTGAGAGAAAATGAACGATTCAACACAAATAACAAACATATCAGACTCGAATAACAAACAAAAACTTTAGATGTGGTTTAAAACGGTACCTAGAGGTCAACCCCACTGGATCTTCTGTCGGATTGAGAGAAAATGAACGATTCAGGGTTATTGAAACCCTAGATCTGGAAATCACCTGGGAGAGAGAAAGCATGGAGTTGGGGGCGGATGAGATCTGGTGAGATGTGAGTTGTGAGAGAGATGAGAGAGAAGGAAGGGGAAAGGTGGATCCGTGTGAAAACAATATCACCCGTCAGATCACGATCCGTGTGAATAAGTGAAAGGAAATGGACGGTGATGATGGATCCGGGTAAATGCTAAAAGTTTTGGAGGGGCATAATTGGAAGTGTAAATTATTTTGTGCTTTAGAGGGTTGTAAACCATGCTTTAGAGGTGTTTAAAGGGAATTTTTATGGACTTTAAGAAGTCCTTTGGATATGCTTTATAAAGTAGTATAGATATATATATATATATATATATATATATATATATATATATATATATATATATATATATATATAGGACAAAGACCCGTTAGGAACCACCCTTTATTGCGAGAACCGCGAGAACCAATATGAACACAACCAAAAATGCCTAAAAATAGCTAAAAAACACACAAATTTTTTTTAATATTTTTTATATAAAAATCGCTACTTTTAGTAGCCAAAAAAAAATTTTTTAATTTTTTTTTAAATATTTTTTTTGGCTACTAAAAGTAGCGAATTTAACATAAAAAATATTAAAAAAAATTAGTGGGGGTTTAGTTTTTAGCATTTTAGCTTGTGGGTGGGGGGGGTAGGTTTTTTGGGGGTTTTAGGTTTTAGCATTTAGCTTGGGGGGGGGGGGGTCAGGTTTTTTTTTTTTTTTTTTTTTTTTGGGGGGGAGGTTTTTTTAGGGTTTTTTTAGCTATTTTAGGTTGTGTTCACATTGGTTCTCGCGGTTCTCGCAAAAAATGTGGTTCTCGCATGAACCTTACCCTATATATATATATATATATATATATATATAGGCTAATTATAAGGAAAAAACCCACTCCAGTTGACTAAACCCTGAAAACTCACACATGTGGCTAGGATTGATCCACGTTTTATATTAGTTTGAGAATAGAGAAGGGCATAATTGTCCATTTGTTTTAATCTTTTTTTCCTTCACATGTGTAAGTCTGCGTGTGCAGACTTTTCTTCTTTTCAACTTTGTCACATTTAATACTTGTACTTGTACAATCTCTCTCCTCTTTCCCATATCTTCTTTATTACATATCCATCTTCATATCACATATCATTTATTCCAACCAGAAATTAGAGAGAAAGAAATAACCATACTCACCACCATTGAAGACTTTTTGCATTTAACATGGCTGATTTGAACAGCCAACAACCTTCGACTGTTGCCGGTGGTACGGGGACACTCAATGGTTATCCGGGTTCACCCTTAAATGTTGTCCCACATAATCTTTGATGTGCGTGAAGTGTGTTATATTTTTAGATATATATTTAAGCCCTTTTTACACTTTTAGCCAAGTTTTAAATTTATAAAACACGATATTTACTAACACTAAACACACATATGGGCAAGTGCACCCATCGTGGACGTAGTATAGTGTTGGTAAGATACCGAGGTCGTCCAAGGACACAAGAGCTTTTAATACCGGTTTATCCTCAACGTCTAATCAAATCAAAAGGTTAGAAAAAATGATTTAAACTAAGAAAAATAAAAACTAACTAAATGCTGAAAAATAAAATAAAATAAAAACAGATAGACAAGATGAATCACTTGGATCCGACACGTGTATTAGTATAACCTTTGATTATTTTCGCACTTTTGCACTTGTTTAAGAGATTATCTTAGTTATTGTAGTAGGCCCCTCTTTTGAAGGCGACGTTACCCTCAACCCAGTAGTTTGAGTCAGCAAGGATACAATCCTAAAGGGTCGGATTATTGAAAGATAATGAATTAAGTTATTAATGCAAATTATGGTAGGCCCCGCTTTTGGCGGTGACGTTACCCTCGGCTAAGTAGTCTGAGTCAGCAGGGATACAGTCCTAAATAGCCGGGTTATAGTATTAATAGTAGTTAACTTATGAGGGGGTCAAAGAGTTTGGATCCCCGCCATCCAATACCTATGGGCATTGAAGGAGATCCTACTAAATTTGACCCAGGTCCCAAGCAGGACCTCTAAACGCTGAACAAGGGCAAGACCTTTACCAAACCGTTCCCTTAACCCCCGACCAGGTAGCCAACATACCTCCATATAGACCGTGGAGATATGAATGGTGAAAATCTTTTATTTTATATAGACAGTAAAATAATGCCAAGACACCACGGACAAACGATAAGGAAAGATCACCTTCAACATAAGTAACTAGTTATTAAAGTCATTAATACAAAACCAAATAAAAAGTGCAAAAGATTAAAAATAAAAAGTATTATACTAAACACTTGTCTTCACCAAGTGATGTAAGAGACTTAGGCAAACATGGCCTTGATTGTCAAGAACTCTTACGATCAATCTTGGATCCCGAGACGACTCACACACTCTACGATGGACAATGGATGATGGTGGTGGATGATGGTGTTATGGTGGTGGTGGGTGGTGGATGAGGTGTGAGAGAGGTGGTGTGCCAAGGGATGAGGGAGAATGAAACCAAGCTCCTCTATTTATAGGCTGGACAGAACGCTGGACACGGCCCCGTGTCCGCTGGACACGGCCCCGTGCCCGTCTGACACTCTCTCTCTTCATTAATTGTAATTGCGAATTACAATTAATGCGCCTGCTGTACTTTCAACACGCCCCCGTGCCCGCTGGGCACGGCCCCGTGGTGAGCAATGGAAGCTTCTACTGGTTTGTCTTTTCTGCTGCTTCCTGGGCACGCCCCCGTGTTCGCTGGACACGGGGCGTGTTCAGACTCTGTTTTCTTCTCTTTGTTTTGGAAGGTGCCGTTGAGGGTCCGGGCAGTCCACTTTTGTTCCTTTTCTTGTATTTATGGTAGAATTAGTGGTCTTTTTGCTTCTTTTGTGATTTTGAGCTCATTTCATCCTGAAAATACAAAAGGAAGACAAAAACACTCTTTTTCCAACATTAGTACTTAAAAAGGGTTAGTTTTATGCCTTAATTGATGTGTTTTATATGTTGCATTTTACACACATCAAATACCCCCACACTTGAACTTTTGCTTGTCCTCAAGCAAAACTCTTTTAATGTGGCTTACACTCCCAAATGGAATAGGTAGAAGAGAAGTTTTTAGCTTGTCCTAGAGTGTCGGGAATCCAAGGTTTTTATAGGTTTTATTTTTATTTTATTTACAATCCTATTCGTTATGATTTATTTTGAACTTTTCATAAGATAAACTACTTATTTTGGCATAACATGCCTTATCAAAATTCCATTTTATATACAAGTTCACATACCTCACGGGAGATCACTCAACACTCGGCCGAAGGTGTATATTTAAGTGAATCGCTCGAGAGCGGCACGGATTTACATTTTCCATAGGCTTGCCAAGCGATCAATCCTCCTCCTTTTTAACTTTTTACCTTTGTAAATATCAGGAGGACTTTTGGGGTGAAGGCTTGGGTTTAAAGGTGGGTGGTTGGTTAGTGGTTAGTAAAAAGGGCGAAAATCGTAACAAGTGTCGGTTTTCATAAAATACCTTATTTTTAGTGACATTTATTTTTGAAGTATTTCTCCAAACAAGCTTTTGTAGCTTTTGTTTGTTTTTTACTTCATTATTCATATTTTTTTTTTCTTTTTTTTTTTCTTTTTTCTTTTTTTTTTTTTTTCGTCACGTAAAGGGTATGTTTATGAAAAACCGAGCTTGTTACTAAAATAAAGGTGAAAAAAATGAAAAAGGTTTTTGGTGGGTAAAAAAAATTAGTTTTGGGGGTAATGAAAATGAAAGGTTTAGGCTCAAAGGGGTTTTTCTAGGGGGATTTTGGGTAGGTAAAAAAAATGAAAAATAATGGTTTTGAAAAAAATAGTTAGTCCTAATGCCTCCATCATTTACTTACTTGGGTTTAAGTTGGTAAGGACCGGGAATGTATCATTGTGGCAAGTTCTAGATTTGTAAAGACCGAGCGGCTATTCACACAAGAAACGAAAAATGAGCATTTAATCTAAATATGTGTATTTTTATGCTCAATAAAGGCTCAAGACTCACTTTTGTGGGAATGGGTTTTTAATGTGACCAAGCATATATAATCGAATTTTTAACTAGACTTGTTATACCGTTTCATAATTTTCTTATGTTAGTTCTTTTTATCACGACGCTATCGGTTGTAAATTTAAAAATATAACCTTTTTAGAACTTGTTATTCCCAACTTAAACTAAGACAAGTAAATAAAAATAAAAAATGAAAAAGTTTTTGAAAAAAATTTGGGGTGTTTAGCGGTTCCAATAGAGTTTTGTGTAAGGCTTGTTTTAGGATTTTGCAAAATTTCAAGGTTTTAGCATTCCCCCCACACTTAAATTACACATTGTCCTCAATGTGTCCAAAAATAAAGTTTTTGGTTGATTAGAATATGTAAAAGTGTGTTTAAAAACAAAGATTTGTGTTACTGGCACTCTGGACACGGCCCCGTGTTGACCGGGCACGGCCCCGTGGTCAAGTGCCAGTAACAAAAATTATAGAAGTGAAACAGAAGCCTGGACACGGGGGCGTGTCCGCTGAACACGGCCCGTGTCCAGTTACCTGAACTGGGTGATTTCCTGCAGGGGGCTCAGCACGGGGCCGTGTTGGTTGGGCACGGCCCGTGTGGAGCCTTCTGTTATGGAGATTTTTTATCGGTTTGTTATGTTCTTCTGCATGGTTCCATTTTTCTCGTTCCCTTTTTCATCCATTACCACCACGAGTCCATTTTATTCTGCAAAAACTAAAAGATTAAACTAAACTAAGGATAGGTCCGCGGAATGCCTCCGTGGTGCGCCACGTTTATAAGGGTCCTTGGCTAGACCCGATTCCCGGTCACACGTCTTTTGATTGGGGTGCCTTGCCTCCCAAGTTACACCGTCGGAGAGCGGCATCCAAGCTTGAATCAATAACCTTCATGTAGTGGACCGGGTCGTCATCCTCTATTCTCTTCCCAACTCCAAATTTTACCTCATCGTCCCCATATCTCAAAGTTAGTGTCCCGTCATTCATGTCCACCACTGCTTGTGCGGTGGCAAGGAAGGGTCTCCCTAGAATAAGGGGGACCTCGGTGTCTTCTTCCATGTCGAGTATGACAAAGTCAACAGGATAAACAAATCTGCTTACCCTTACTAAGACATTTTCGATGACACCTTGCGGGAATTTGACCGATCGATCAGCGAGTTGTATGCTTATTTTTGTGGGGCTCGTGGTTCCCAAGCCAAGCCTTTTGAACATTGAAGAGGGCATGAGGTTAATGCTAGCTCCTAAGTCGGCCAAGGCATTGCGAACGGGTGATTCCCCTATTGAGCATGGAATTGTGAAACTTCCGGGATCGATCTTCTTTTGTGGTAGTTTATTGAGTACGAGGGCAGAGCATTCTTCGCCTAAATTAACTAATTGCAAATTTTCAATTTTCTTTTTATGTGTAAGGAAGTCCCTCATAAATTTAGAGTATTTGGGCATTTGGGTTAGGACTTCGATAAAAGGAATATTGACATGCAATTGTTTTAGCAAACTTTCGAATTTTGCGAATTGCTCATTGGTTTTTTGACGGATTAACCTACCGGGGTACGGAACTCGAGAGGCCTTGGTAGGCTCTGTTGATGGGGGAGTGTCCTTCTCCTGCAGATGTGTTGGCGTTGATTCTTCCGTTGCTGGAGGTACTTCTGCAGGACCTACGGTGCGGTTTCGTAGTGTGATGAGGTGTACTTGTGCCTTTGGGTTGGTTTCGGTATTGCTAGGTAATGCGCCTTGTGGTCTTTCGGAAAAATTTTGAGCTAGTTGATTTATTTGTTTTTCTATGTTTTGAATGCTAGCTTGTTGATTCCTAAAATTTGATTCTAATTGTAGGAATCTTTCCGAATTTTTCTTATCAGTGTCGGAGACAAGGCGAGATATGGTATCTTCGAGCCTCTCTCTTCCACTTTGTTGAGTGAAATTTTGCGACTCATTTCTTGATTGCTGAAAGTTTGTTCGTTGTGATTGTTGGTTACTACTATTGCCGGGCTCCCTCCAACCAAGGTTTGGGTGGTTTCGCCATCCTTGGTTGTAGGTCCCTGTTGGAGGACCCGACGGCCTAGGTCTATTATCAATGTAGTTTACCATTTCTTGTTGATCGTCCGTTTCTTTCATGCAACTCCAATTTTCATGTGACCCACCACACCCTTCACAAGCCATGACCGAGACTGTTTTGGTCATTTCTAATTTTTTTATTTTTGAAGAAAGGGCCTCGATTTGGGCTTGTAAAGAGGTGTTTTCGTCTACCTTATGGGCGCCCGGGGCGATAGATTTATTTCCCCGGGGAATGTGCCACTGAAAATTGGTTTGAGCAATTTCCTCAATCTGATTATATATTTCGTGTGGGCGACGATTACCTAAAAGTCCCCCGGAGCTAGAATCAAGTGTCTGCCTAGTATGTGGCAACAACCCATTGTAGAAAGTGGATACTTGTTGCCATATTGCGAGGCCGTGATGGGGACACTTGCGTAATAGCTCCTTGAACCTTTCCCAAGTTTCATATAAGGATTCCCCGTCCTCTTGTGAGTATGTGTTAATTTCAGCCATTAATTTAGCAGTTTTAGAAGGAGGGAAATACTTATACAGAAATTTTTGGGCTACTTCATCCCAGGTGTTTACCGATCCAGCTGGGAGGGTGTTGAGCCAAGCTTTCGCTCGGTCTTTTAGTGAGAATGGAAACATACGAAGGCGGATGGCGTCGTTTGATGCTCCATTGATCCGAAAGGTATCACATATTTCTAAGAAATTAGTTATATGTAGATGGGGATCCTCGTCCGCGAGCCCGTGAAAGGTCGCGGAGTTTTGGAGCATTTGTATCAAGTGCGGTCGAAGTTCGAAGTTATTGGCTTCGACATTCGGTGCATTGATAGCGGCGCCTAGATTACCTACGGTGGGCCGTAAGTAATCCATGAGGGTACGTTGGTCCGCCATTGGGGTTGGATCACCCGAAACCTTCTCTTGGTTTTTGGCTTTTAACCGTTTTCTGAGAAAGCGTTCGGGTTCTTCTAATGGCTCCTTTATGTCTTTATTGGAACTGGAGCTCATACACTACGCGAGGTTGGCGTCGGGTTCCAAGTCCTGCAATAAAAACAGAAAAGAATATCGGTCAGAAGGTTCACCACGGCCCCGTGTCGAGCGAGCACGGCCCCGTGGTCGTAGTTACAGTGATTGTTTTTCAGATCCCAGTTACTGGAAGTTGGACACAGCCCCGTGTTGCACCGACACGGCCCCGTGTTCAGCCTTCTGTAACTTGAAAAACAAAAAAAACTGCCAGTAATGAGGCTGAGCACGGCCCGTGTCCGACCAGGCACGGCCCCGTGCTGAGCTCTGCAGAAGCTGAAAAATCTAAAAAAAATCCTAAAAATTAAAGAAAAATAAAAAGATGATTAGGCCGTTGATTCCTAACTTTCTTAAAATCCTTGTGTCCCCGGCAACGGCGCCAAAAACTTGATGTGCGTGAAGTGTGTTATATTTTTAGATATATATTTAAGCCCTTTTTACACTTTTAGCCAAGTTTTAAATTTATAAAACACGATATTTACTAACACTAAACACACATATGGGCAAGTGCACCCATCGTGGACGTAGTATAGTGTTGGTAAGATACCGAGGTCGTCCAAGGACACAAGAGCTTTTAATACCGGTTTATCCTCAACGTCTAATCAAATCAAAAGGTTAGAAAAAATGATTTAAACTAAGAAAAATAAAAACTAACTAAATGCTGAAAAATAAAATAAAATAAAAACAGATAGACAAGATGAATCACTTGGATCCGACACGTGTATTAGTATAACCTTTGATTATTTTCGCACTTTTGCACTTGTTTAAGAGATTATCTTAGTTATTGTAGTAGGCCCCTCTTTTGAAGGCGACGTTACCCTCAACCCAGTAGTTTGAGTCAGCAAGGATACAATCCTAAAGGGTCGGATTATTGAAAGATAATGAATTAAGTTATTAATGCAAATTATGGTAGGCCCCGCTTTTGGCGGTGACGTTACCCTCGGCTAAGTAGTCTGAGTCAGCAGGGATACAGTCCTAAATAGCCGGGTTATAGTATTAATAGTAGTTAACTTATGAGGGGATCAAAGAGTTTGGATCCCCGCCATCCAATACCTATGGGCATTGAAGGAGATCCTACTAAATTTGACCCAGGTCCCAAGCAGGACCTCTAAACGCTGAACAAGGGCAAGACCTTTACCAAACCGTTCCCTTAACCCCCGACCAGGTAGCCAACATACCTCCATATAGACCGTGGAGATATGAATGGTGAAAATCTTTTATTTTATATAGACAGTAAAATAATGCCAAGACACCACGGACAAACGATAAGGAAAGATCACCTTCAACATAAGTAACTAGTTATTAAAGTCATTAATACAAAACCAAATAAAAAGTGCAAAAGATTAAAAATAAAAAGTATTATACTAAACACTTGTCTTCACCAAGTGATGTAAGAGACTTAGGCAAACATGGCCTTGATTGTCAAGAACTCTTACGATCAATCTTGGATCCCGAGACGACTCACACACTCTACGATGGACAATGGATGATGGTGGTGGATGATGGTGTTATGGTGGTGGTGGGTGGTGGATGAGGTGTGAGAGAGGTGGTGTGCCAAGGGATGAGGGAGAATGAAACCAAGCTCCTCTATTTATAGGCTGGACAGAACGCTGGACACGGCCCCGTGTCCGCTGGACACGGCCCCGTGCCCGTCTGACACTCTCTCTCTTCATTAATTGTAATTGCGAATTACAATTAATGCGCCTGCTGTACTTTCAACACGCCCCCGTGCCCGCTGGGCACGGCCCCGTGGTGAGCAATGGAAGCTTCTACTGGTTTGTCTTTTCTGCTGCTTCCTGGGCACGCCCCCGTGTTCGCTGGACACGGGGCGTGTTCAGACTCTGTTTTCTTCTCTTTGTTTTGGAAGGTGCCGTTGAGGGTCCGGGCAGTCCACTTTTGTTCCTTTTCTTGTATTTATGGTAGAATTAGTGGTCTTTTTGCTTCTTTTGTGATTTTGAGCTCATTTCATCCTGAAAATACAAAAGGAAGACAAAAACACTCTTTTTCCAACATTAGTACTTAAAAAGGGTTAGTTTTATGCCTTAATTGATGTGTTTTATATGTTGCATTTTACACACATCAATCTTTTACCTGATTTTGCATTTAATGAAGATGAAGATGCATTGGGTGATAATAGAGTTGTTGAAGATCCTGAACCCATTTCTTCAGAGTTTGCAAGTGAGTGATAACTTTTTTTTTCAGTTTTATTAAATGTACAGCTTTAAGTGCATAGAGTAGTTTTGTAAATTAAACTTATCTTGTTTAGATTTCCACTGGATTCTTCTTGTTTTTTTTTTCTTTTTTTGTATTTTTTTATGTGTAGCATCAGTTCTGAATCAAAATGGCACAAATGATGATGAGGATGGTGTTCAGAATTGTACTTTTACACAACTGCTATGCACAGGTCATTGTTTATGTGAAACCATGAATTTTTATCTATAGGGTTATTGTAACATCCCTAGTTTTAATGTTTGTAGTTTGTTATTATTATTATTATTATTATTATTATTATTATTATTATTATTATTATTATTATTATTATTTGTTTTTTTGTTGGTAGAGGAGGAAAAAACAGATGATGTTTTGGTTAGTTTGGTTGAAAATGTGGTAAACTTGTACAAGGTAAAAACAAGTGTAACCATTTTTATTTTTTATTTTTTATTTTTATGAAACAAGCTTTTATATTTTGTAGAAGGTAAAAACATGTGGTTACACTTGTATTAAGTTTTTATATTTTTTGGAAGGGGAAAACATTCGAGATTACATTTTTGGATTACATAAAAAAATGCACCAACATCTACACTTTTTGGTGACATCAAAAAAATGTACCACCATGTTTTCTTTGCATTTTAGGAAAAGGTGTTAAAGTTGTATTTGAGAATACAGTAAAATGCATCAGTTTGTTAGGTTTCATGTTACAAGTAATTTTTTTAACTTATATGTGTTAAAATTTATTAAACAATACCTTTTTTGTAGGTGTTAATGCGGACGAGGAATTTTATGTTCACCACACACCCAATGACACTAGAATGTGGTGTCCTAATGTTCCCATTGTTTTAAAGCCTGTTGTTGGTTGTGTATATGAAATGTGGAAGGACGTGTTCAGTATGTACAAGGACTATGTTGTGTGTTCTGGGGGATTCATATGAGTGTAACAACTGGGTCTTAACAATGTAATATTTTTATGTAACAGAAAGTAAATTGGTTATGGTTGTGTTACAATTGTTACACATGGTATGTTTTCATATTTATGTAATGTATTACATGTTACATTTTTGTGTATAACATTTATATGTTACATTTTCATGTTTATGTAACATTTACATGTTTACGTTTTTTTTATAGAGTTGCAAGAAAGAGACTGTTACATTTTTTTAATACCTAAAAAGACGTAACATACAGTCAATGTTACACAACCAAATAAAAATATTTTTAATATACAAAATAATGAAATATGAGAGAGAAAATGAAGAAAGAGAATGGATTTGATAAATTTTTTTGCAGGTCACATGTTTCCAAGTGAGAGCATGTTTTTACTTTTTAGCTCTATAGGTAGGTTGATTTTTTAGATTAAAAAGTGTTGTACTTTTTACCTTTGTTCAAGTACACACAACTTATATAATATTTGTTTACATAAAACTAATGAGTGAAATTTAGTTCTTACTAAATTATACAGTAACAATCAAAACAATAAATCAAAAAACATTAATTAACAAATATGTTACAAGGGCCCCATGTTACATATCTTAGTTATTTACAATAAAGAATATTTCCAAGAAAATGTCACATACCATACCATATAATTTATAGATTTAGGTATTAGTTTTTTTTACCTCTTTGTATGTTGACTTTTTTTATGTAAAAATGTGTAAACTTTTACCCAAAGCCTTTTAAAAGACTATACAACATCCATTTATCTAACGTTTTTTAAATTATATCCACAAAAATCATTTTTTTCATATGTTACACAAACCGAGTCATATCAACATTAGTTAATTAGGCTTCAATCATTTTTTCATATACTACCCAAACCGATTCATATGTCACAAAAATCATTTTTTTTCATATTTTATCCTACATAGAAATACACATTAATGCTACAACGTACACATTTTTTTTGTCTCATTTCACATTTGAACATATAAATAAAAATAAAGCCCAAAAGTTTTTTTATTTAACCAGGTAATAAGATATATAATCATAGCACCATACATAAAACAAAACATTTCCCCAATGTTACAAAGAAATCCGTAAACACAAACTATACAAAGTAATATAATAATAATTTGAGATTAAATACTTACTAGTTTCGCTTTAACACTTTTTTCCAGTTTGGTGGTAGATGCCTTTCCCCTTGCATTTCAATTAAAAAAAAACATCAACATTCCTCGCAATACGAAACGTTTTTGAAGATTGGGAACACCCAAGCAAAAAAAAATGTTTGAATGTTTAAACACATGTGGTCATTTTTATCTGTTTTCTTGCTTAATTTCACTATCTACAAGCACGAAGAATAATAACATGTTACACTTTTTTCCAGGGATCCAACAATGTAAAGTATTCATGTACAATGTACATTTTTTTGGATTATCTAAAAATGCAACACACGTGTACATTTTTTTTATACGAATCAAATATGAATGTAACTTTTTTATGTAAAAAGGAATTCAGCTAAAAAACCAAAGAACAAAAAATGTAATTTTTGTTTTGTTTTAAAACCAACATGCAACCCTTTTTTTACATTTTCCCCTAAATGTAATTTCTTTATTATACACTTTGTTGAAATATGCGACACAAAAAAGTAACATTTTTTTTCCAATAGAACACAAATGAACCAACCATGTAACATTATTAAAAACCAAAACCCCTAAAAACAAAACCAAAAGACATTTGTTCATCATAATTATTTGTATAAACAAAACAAAACCAACCTACAACCTTTCTGATTAAATTTGTTTAAAATACAAAGTTTTCTTAGTTGGAAAGTTTTTTTGGGTAACAAGTATTGTTTTTACAAGAATATAGTTAACACCTTTAAATCCTAAAAACATCTGTCATTCAACTTTAATAAGTATAAAAAAAAAACCCCTTACATATTTGTTATTCAACTGTAATAACTATAAAAAACCCCAAAAAATCACAAAACCCCATTTTCTCCCCCTACCGAACTTGTATAGCTAAAAGAAAGTTGATAATTTTTGTCAAATAAGATCCGACGCACCTGAGATTCTCTCGTTTTAGGCGGTATATCTCCGGCGGGTTTTAGGAGGTATATCTCCGGCGTCGATGGTTGAAATTCCTCGGTGATTGTTCTCCGGCGGTATATCTCCGTCGTCTAGTGATCGTTGATTTTCTCCGGCGATTTTGAATATATTAGGCGATTTTTCTCCGGTGATTTTGGGTATACATGAACAAATCTGGTTATTTAGGTTAGATGAAGAAGGGTTGATGAAGACTTTGGAAGAGAGAGAATGTATATTTTGTTTCTGAAGTTTTGAAAATAATGAAGAGTGATGTGTAGCAAATGTAATGATGGCCCCATGTGATTGTTCTTACATCATGCAGACTTTTGTCTCTTTGTAAGAGATTGTATTGATGTTTCCTATATTACCCTTTAACGTACATAATGAAATAAAAAATAGAGAAAAAAAGGGAAAGAAAAGCAACTAAATGCTCAAAATCAATCTCAGCCATCTATTAACTATGATCAATGGTTATTAATGGGTTTTCAGGGTTTATTCAACTCAAGTGGGTTTTCAATTTATCCTTGCCCTATATATATATATATATATATATATATATATATATATATATATATATATATATATATATATATATATATATATATATGAGGATGAAGCCAAAGAAATAAACAAACAAGTTTATCAAAAACAACTTTGTTTGACAAGAAATGCTTTATCAAAATAAAAAGTTTTGAAAAATAACGAGTCTTATGAAAACCGATGCTTTTTACGCTTTTCACCCTTTTTACTAACCACTAACCCAACCACCCACCTTTAGCCCAAGCCTAACCTTTCACCCCAAAAGTTCTCTTGATATTTACAAAGGTATATAGTTAAAAAGGAGGAGGATTGATTGCTTGGCAAGCCTATGGTAGGAGTAAGTTCCATGCCGCTCTCGAGTGATTCACTAAAATACATCTTCGGCCGAGTGTTGAGTGATTCCCCCGTGAAGTATGTGAACTTCTATATAAATGGAATTTTAAAAAGGCATGTTATGCCCTAATAAGTAATTTCTCTTATGAAATGTTTTTAATAAATCATGACGAATAAGATTGTAAATAAACAAAAATAAAACTTAATAAAGAATCTTGGAAATCCCGACACTCTATGACAAGCCCAAAAACCTTCTCTTCTACCCATTCCATTTGGCAGTGTAAAGCCACATTATAAAGAGTTTTGCTTGAGGACAAGCAAAGATTTAAGTGTGGGGGTATTTGATGTGCACAAAATGCAACATATAAATTACATCAATTGTGACATAAAACTAACCTTTTTTTAGTACTAATGCTGGAAAAAAGTGTGTTTTTGTCTTCCTTTTGTAATTTCAGGATTAAATGAGCTCAAATAAACAAAAGAAGCAAAAAGGCAGCTAATTCTAACATAAATACAAGAAAAGGAACAAACGTGGAATGCCCGGCCTCCCTGACAGCATCTTCCCAAGCAAAACAAGAGAACAGAAGGCTGAACACGCCCCGTGCTCAATGAGCACGGGGGCGTGCCCAAGTGTCAACAGAAAAGACAAAGTTGTAGAAGCTTCTATCGCCCACCACGGGGTCGTGCTCAGCGGACACGGGGCTGTGGTCAACTATAAGATTCGCAAGATCTAGGGAAATCTTGTGTAACAATCCTAACTAAACTGACACCCTCGATTATTTTCTCGACACTCTAATATATTTTAAAATATCCCAATATGTCCCAAAATATACCCGTATGTGAAAACCGAGCCCGAAATACAATATAACATTAAAAATAAATTAAAAACAAGAAATATTAAGTTGAGGCGGGCCGCGTAGGACCCCACCCCAACCTTACGCGGGCGGTTTCAAGGTTGAAACCTGATTTCGTTTGATTTCTTAAGTTCAGGCGGGCCGCGTAAGACCCTGTTTAGTTAACGCGGGCCGCGTGAGACCAAGAACACGGCAACACCCCAGGCCGACACGTGTCCTCATCGTGGCAGACCTACCTGATGATCCGGACAAGCTAGTCCGTTGACTAACTTTGACGTGGGCCGCGTAGGCCTTGCCCGTATGTTACGCGGGCCGCGAGGGAACCAGATTCAGCAACTATAAATAGAGGGCCTCGGATCTCAGTCGAAATCGTTCAAAAATCATTTCTCAATCTCAATTTCTGAATTGTAGGCTTTATATGCGGGTCTAATACCCCCCCCCCCAAATAGCGAGGTTTTGCTACGATGTAAGTATCATAACCCCTGGAGACGTATTAGATACTCTGCCCGATTGATCTAGGGTTCCGTAACGGCTGTCGTGGTTCTGCCCAACGTAGTCGTTGGAATGCCGTCTCGGGGAGGGTATTACTAATGTTAAATTGGGTTCTTATATTAACACACGTGCATTTGTGTAATTTATAGATTGTCATCAGGAAACCCTTACAAATAATCTAAGACAGCAATATGAGTAATCCTCTTTTTGTTAAATGTTTTTACAAAACCTCACTTAATTAAATATATATTAAGCAGTTATTGAGTATTTATAAGAATACAATTATCGTGGGTATGTTGGGGTTTTGTATACAAAATTTGTTACTGGCATGGTAACATTTTCACAAGTTGAGTATGACAGTACCACGGATGTTAATTGTTATATCTTGGAAACAAATGTAATTGCGGATGTGCCCTCAACACTGTAAATTGGTTTTTATTTAAACTTGATTAAACTGGGATTCACTCACCAGTATTTCCCACTGACAAAATGTTTTTAAAACGCGTTTCAGGTAATAATAAGTGAAAGCCAATTAAGAAGCCAGCTGGACAGCACTGAAGGCTTGGAAAAGTGGCAATAAAGTTACCTAAAAGAAATAGATGTTTTTCTTAAATAAAATAGGGTGTATCCCTATGAAATTGTGTGTACTGAAAAACTTGGGTTTTACCCATGTGTTTAATGATATAGAAATGTGGTATTTTACTCTGATAATATATTTCCTAACTACGGTCCTGATGAAAATTTCCGCTGCCAAATTAGACAATAACGTGATACCACCAAAACTGGCTCGCGGCCGCCCGTTCCCAGGGATTAGGGATTGGGGGTTACGACAGAAGGTGGTATCAGAGCTCTGCCACTGATTCAGCCACAGAAGTGTTCCGCTGACATCAAAATTCAAAGTGTTAGGAAATACGTATGAGCGACCAAGGACCATCTGACGCGTACCCTCAATTGTCTGGTTCGCCTAGCAGCGAAGGTGCCTCTTCTTAGCCTGCCCTCTCGGGGTACTCTGCTGATACAGAAGAAGGAATATTCGTATTTAAGGCTCAATCTGAAGAGCCATTTCCTCAGAAAAAGAGGGGATGGTTCAGTAGGGGAGCACACGAGCGTAGGAAACGTATGAAAAAGTTACAAGACCAGAGAGCACTAGCCGCAGCCAAAAGAGAAACCGATGCTTATGCCTAGGATATGCTCAATAGGGGTATAGCTAATATCCATATTTTAGCAACCACTGCAGCTGACCCAAACCTGGAGCGAATGCTAGAACCTCAACCACAACCACCAATTCCTGACCAACCCATGGAGATAGAAAACCTTGAAAACCAAGTAGAAATGCATGATTTCAACCCGGAGGAGATACCTAGGGTACCTGCACCAAATCCCCTAGACCCAAATTACGACCCCTAGTGGGATGAAGTTAGGGACTATGTGCAACGTTACCGGATACATGAAGATTTGCCAATGCCCAATCTAGGAGCCTACCCAGGGTTAGATCCTCTAGATCCTTATTTCGATAATGATGCATACATTAGGGAGATCTTAGAGAATCCTTACCCATACCAGGCCCCGTACCAGGAACCCGCTCCCCAGATTCCGAACCCAATCCTAGAACCTGCACCCCCAATGAGTGCAGAAAACGTACAAGAACTTAGGACTTTTGGTGAGAAAATTTTAGAAAGTAGTGAACGAATGAGACAGGTGGGAGAGCGTCTCGTATGGAAATACGATGAACGCAATATGGATTTTTGGATGAATCCATATCCTTGAATCGATGGTGGAAACGGTAGAAATAATAATAATATAATAATAATAATAATAATAATAATAATAATAATAATAATAATAATAATAATAATAATAATAATATAATAATAATAATAATAATAGATGTGTGTATGTGTTAGAAAAAAAACTACGGATACCTATTACTAGTAATGTAGTTTTAAATTTCAGTTGGTATTGTAATTTTTATTTCAGTACTAGTGTGTAATAGAAGCATAATATAAGAGTAAAAGTCGCAATGCTCGACGCTTTTGACCAAAGTGCGTCTCATGTGATTGACTAGATTCAAATATTATTGATGATATTAATATGTGGTAAATGTTTAAAATTCAGATGGACAACGAAGTGAATCAAGAAAACCAGAATGATAATATCCAGAATGATAACCACTCGAATAATGATAATCTGAATAACGAGAATCCGAACAACAATGACAATGGAAATCAAATGGATAATAGTGTCGTCCAACACATAGTGACACAAGGAATTATAGATGCGATGCCATTTATTATCCAAAATGTTTGTTAGGATCTGAGTTTGGTTTTGATTGTGTTTTACATTTGAATTAAGATGAAGATGAATGAGTTGTGCAGCGGAATTAAGATGGAAGTAAACTTTTCACAATCAAACAGGAGAATTGCTTTTAACATACAAGTTTAACATTGAACCGAATGATTAAATTTAATTTCAACAACGATTACAATTTGCAAGTATGCAACAAACTCCCCCTCAGCCTGAGCTCACAGTATTTGTTCGTGCAGCATGAAGATGGTAAAAGAGCTTATAGAACAGTACAGAGCACTGTTCTATTTATAGGCACAAGCAAACCACTGAAGCATCTAAGTTGACATCACCATGAAAGTGACATCTAACCTCCTAACAAACTCTAACCTCTGATCTATGCAACCTCTGCTATGCTAACTATTGTTATTACATTTTATTACATAAAGACATCTAACTACTGTTGCATCCTTCCACTGATGTGAACCCAGCAGTACTTGTCATGATCAGCAGAGCTTGACTCAAGGCATTAGATTGAACAGCAGAGCTTTAGTCTTCCATCAGACTTTTACTTGATCAGCAGTTTGTACGATCAGTAGATAGGAGGTCAGCAGATGTGAAACCACTTTCAAGGGGAGAGACTTGTATACATAACATCTGCTTATTCTGGATCCACTGACCTGATCTAGTTTTGGCTTTAATTATCTGTTCCTCTGATAGGGTTCAATCCCAACAATCTCCCCCTGGAACAGATAATGCCAAAACTCTTCATTATTGGAAGATCTTTATTGCCTCATCAGCAGTTCCCTTATTTGCCCTGTGAGTTGAAGTTCAAAGGCTAAGGCATCTGTGTCATCATCATCCCTGCTAAGTGGAAGATCAAGGAGATCCTGCAAATCTTCAAGACTCAGGCCAAGAGCTTGTTCCCTTGATATTTTCTTCACTTCTCCACTAGACTTGAACAATGTCAGTACGTGGGTCTGTTTGTCAGTTTTCCACTTTAGTACCTTTGAGTCTGGTGGATTTCTTGGGAGATTTTTATTGGATGAGGTGTTTGGTGATGCAGGCCTATTCATGACTGTCTGAGCAGTGTTTGTAGGTTGATTCAGCTCAAGAGTTTCTTCAAACATTCTTTTTATACCCTCTTTTACAAGGTCATCTCTGGCAATTAACTCTTGAATTGATTCAGCACCCAACTGTTTTTGTGGCCATCTTTTAAAGATGGCTGCACCAGCTGGAGCAGTGGATCTCCTGATTTGCAGCTTTGATGGTCTTTTTGAAACCTCTGCTTCAGGATAGTCAGGCTTTTGTGGAGCAGTAGGATCTGTCTTTCTTAATTCCTCCAAACTTTTGTAGGTAGCCCTGACTTTATCTTCTTTCCATCTCATCACTTGATTCAAAGACCCATAATCAGCAGCAGCTAATTCCTCTTTCATTCTCCTCAGCTCTACCTTTTTATCAGGTACATTCTTTTTGAACTTTGCCCAATCTGGAGGAGTGTGCTTGACCTTATTCTTGATCATTTCTCGAATCCTGGCTGCTTCACTTTCAAGCTCAGGAATGGTGTAAGACCCTAGCTTGTTATAATACAATATTTTATATAAGTTTCGTATAAACACATGTTTATACGATTACACATACGTTTGACAATACGAGTTTACTAAAACTTTTACAATTTAAAAGTTTGAACAACTTAATGTAATTGAATTCGTCATTTAAAAGATACGACGAAACGCCGCACAGAAGCTTTTAACTTTATCGTGTTCGGTTCTTCTTCGAGCTTGATCTTCATCCGGACACTCTTGGCAATCACCTATGATCAAAACCAACTTAAAAGTTAGTTTTGATAGTTAAATAACAAGTTTAAACAAGTTATATGGGTCAAACAAACAAAATTAAACGTTTTTCATGTTCAGGGGGGCTAGGCGTCACGCCTAGGGGCTAGACGCCCCACCTAGCCCCCTTTTTGGCAGAATGTTTTTGTTCTGTTGCTGCATATTCTCAGCATGACCCGATTTCACGGAAATGGCCATAACTTCTTCGTTATTGGTCCGTTTTATGCGATTCTTTTTCCTACGCGTCCGTAATTTAATTATCCATCATATGGAGTTAAAATACAACATCTAACTTCACAAAATTTTAGACATAAAGCTCTCGGCTTGAAGTTCAATTACGACACTTTTTAACCCGTTCGTGGTTTCATCTAACAAACTTGTTTGTGGTCCTTGTTGCTTTTGTAAACATATTATTATGATTATTTCCTATTGTACAAGGTTCAAATCACGGGTTATTACACATTCTTAACTCGTTTCGCTAATACTTCTATTTTGACCCGTTAAGGGCATTTATGCACTTTTTAAACTTAATTCGCGTCCGTTCCTTGTATGCATCGTAATTCCACCTATCCATATTAATTGGTTTTCCACCACAACTATGATTGTGGTGGGTTTCATGTGATAGACTATTTATTCCTAGTTCTATCCCTCAGATATGTCATTTTATGGAAAATACTCGTTTCAACTCGTTGGACACTAAGGTCCCATATCATCCCTTTTTATACTTATCCTAAGGATTTAATCTATCAAAACACTTATTTCTAACAACCTTTAAAGGTTGTTTACCCAATTTTCCCATCAAGGGCATTTTAGTCAACTTTAGCCCCCCATTTACGACAAAGGGCATTTGCTAATAATTTGACCCAAAAATGTATGTTTAACCACACTCGTATTTATACGTACCTGGCTCGAGTCAACCTAGTGACCCGTTTCGACACCTTGCTTTTATTACCGATATTCTATGGCGACGCAATTATTCAAATTACTTTTCGCTCCTGAAACACATAACTTGACCACCACATTAGTTGATTTCGTCAAATGGTGTTATCCCCACCATTTGACCCGTTCGGCCTATAAAACCCAACATTTTCATATGTAACGAAACATGGTTTTTAATTACCAATCACACATCCGACCCATTTCGGATTTTCTCACTAGATCCTTTTTTTTCTCCTAAAGTCACTTCTTATATTTTTAACCCATTCTGCTTACGCTATGGGTGTCCTTTGAACTTTAATTTACTTTAGTCGACACTTGACTAAATTTCCATTTTTTTTGCCTCTTTCGCCATTAATCATGGTTTAAAACGTTTTTATTCGTTCCGACCCAATTCGTTTCGTGTCGGAACCCATAATTCGAACCTAATCCTTTGTCGTATTTATCGCCTATAAAATAAACACGTATACTACAAGTGGGTGTAAGTCTTAGTTACCTTGCATCCGAAACTCGTTTTTCCTTTACACTTGATTCATTTGACCCGCTTCCTTCCCAAGCCTTCACCTAGCTTGTCAAGCATCAAACTATAATTATAATTAGTAAGATGGTTAGACTAGTCATTATCACACACGACTATTCCATCTTACGAATTCTATGTTGAGTCTACTATTCGACTTCATCATTTATTTGTTCAACTTATCAAAAGCTAACTACTTTTAAATCACATGGTTTTACATAGTTAGTCTAAATCAACATGATGTTTAGAACCCCTATTGCTTCATATTACGCATAATTTGTTATATCATTGAATTGCGTGTTTCACTTTAAATTTCAACACTTTGGTTCTTATTTAGGCATTTTACGTATTTATAATCAAGTTCATAACTTGTTATTTTTACCAAGATTTTAACATCTTTTACAAGGCAATCATCTAATTTATAGTTCAATATCAAAATTAACCTCATAGGATTCAAATAACACTAATTTACTAATCATGGTTCTAGTGTTCACCTTATTTCTACAAAACCCACTACACACACATGGTGGACGATCATGAATTTCATAGTTTAAACATTAATTCAACAAACTAATGACTAGGTTTTACTCCTAGACATGATTTCATTACTATTTCACCCAAATAACGATCATGCAAGCTCAAATCTCAAATCTCATGTGTTCATCCAAATTTGAGATGGAACCAAAGTGGGAATTTTGACATACCTTATGATTCCCATGATTAGGTGATCGTTAATATATGTTCAAATCTGAGTTTGACCTTCGATTGATCCTCCAATTTGAGGTTATTGTTGAGCTAGGGTTTGAAATCCTTTTCTCCTTGCTCCTGGTCGCCATACGCGCACACACACACACTAAGTGTGTTTGTTGTGTGTGTTTTTTTTTTTTTGTTAACAACTAGTTTGCCCACTAGGCAACATTAGTCCCTTGTGTTTTATCTCACTCAAAAGAAGCTATAACTTGCTATTTATTATATAGTCACATATTACTAACTAGGTTAATTATTCCTAGTTAACTTAAAGAGTTCGGGAAATTATAACCGGTTCTATTTTAAGTCCCGTTAACTCGGGCTCTTATAAACTCAATTCCTTAAAACTTTGATTCACTTGTATTTAATATTAGGAGTTCTTATTTAATCCAAATATTTACCGGGTTATTTTTACTACTAACGGTACTTTACCCGTCTTTTAGTATTAACGGAGTTTGATTACCAAACCCGTTTTCGGGATGTTACAAGTCTACCCCCATTAAAGAGGTTTCGTCCTCGCAACCTTTTCTTACATAATTCATTGAGTTTAAACTCTATGTATTTGATCCGAGAAATCTTTTAAACATTACTTATACTTTTATCCAATTGTTAGTATTACCAGATAAGTATGGTAACATCTTTTTGGTCACTAATTGTCTACGTATCTCATACGACATAGTGCAACTTGAAATAACGTAATCTCGTTATTTCCACTAGTTTAGTTAACTTAGCGATATCCATCGTTTTCATATACTATCGAATTTTTTATGAATCCGTTACTTTGACCCGTTTAATGGTCTTTAGTGAAATCTTTCACTTTTAGCATCAAATTCTTTTGTTTTCAAATTTATTTATTCGGTTCAGTTATACCAAATCTACTACTTACAAGCAAGCCAAATTTCTTGATTTGAATTGCTGACCTTAACCGGTCTCACTAACTAGACTTATTAGTCCAGTTACTTTTTACCGCTCGCTTGGTTATAATGTGATTCTACCTCACATTGCATTTCTTGACCGTGATCGTGTCACATCATGTTTAATTCATATCAACCTTTCATTTTCGAAAACATCACTTTTTCGAATATATCGTCTTGCGCCTATTAGCGTCAAGACTTGTATCCTTCATGCTTACTATTTAAATTCCTATCAGAATTTATATTTGTAAAAACGTTATTTCTTACTAAAACTAAATTTTAGTTTAACGTTTTTCTCTTTAACTAAGTCAATTACTCATATCAAGGAAATTGAAAACCCATAATTTATTGTTTTTCGTTCTCGTTTTACACGTACATCTTTCATGTGTAAGGTCTCGCGGGCCGTTACTTTCAGCTTATATCCTTTATCTCTATTGACCGAGTTGTCACGTGTCCGCTTTGTCTCATTAGTCTGTTAACAGGTTTATTACACGCTTGTCTTATATTAACAAGCGTTTTGTATTTGTCATGATTTTTTCTTAACTTTGATTAGTTTTGCCGGCTAGACTTATTAGCTACCGTCACTTCATACCCCGTCACACGGGTATACTATTTTGCCATCTCCGGCCTTATGTGTGTTTAAGATTTTCTAAATCACCCTGTACCACTTAGGTTTTGTTAAAACGTTACCTTTGACTAAAAACTAAATTCTTACTTTACGTTTTGTCACACCCCGACCACGTAGAACATACAAAACGTGGCGGAAACGTCGGGGAGTGTTGTAACAGAATCAATTGTTTCAAATCCATGGCAAATGAAGTTTCGTTTTATTAATCAAATATGAAAGTATACATTGTTTAAACAAGAACCAAAGAGTACATAACATAATATAACTAGTTCTTGTCTCGTTTTAAGTCACTAAGGCACAGGTCCGCCTAAGTATGTCTTGATAAGTCCTATGCATCATCTCCTGAAAACACATGTGAAAATAGGTACGTCAGCATAAAAATGCCTGTGAGATACATTGGTTTTGTGAAAACGGAATTCATGACTTATGTTTGAGAAAATGTTTAGTCATGAACCTTGTAATTTGCTTTGTCTTGTAAATCATTTGAAAAACGATAAGATCAGATGATATGTATAAATAAGAGAACACTGTATGGTTAAATGGATAACCATGTAAAACGAGTTTGTATAAGATAAGTCATTTGTAAAACAATGTCTTATGAAGAATATGTTATTTGTATAAAATGCAATGTGTTTATACTGAAATGATTTAGATAATGCTACGATATGTAATATTATACAAGCATTTATATATAGGAAGTACCAGCGGCGTATCCACCATGTTTGTATCATATTACATACGCCACGTTACTCCAACCATTTACCCAAACCAACCACCATGTAAATTGTTCATGTATAAACCAAATGTCAAGTGCTATTGTGTAAACCATGTCGAAATGTCTATGTTCAATGTAAACCACCAAGTATGTATATCAATGTCAAAAATGTTCATGTTCAATGTAGATAATGTAATGTGTACCCAAAATATATCTTGTATGGTAAGCGAGATGTATCAACTCAACCATATGTAAAATGCACAAAACAATGTGTTGAAGTAAAACATGGTTTAAATCAACGTTATGTTTTGTGGAACAATGCATGCTCTACTGATATTAACATTTGTACGGTATTGTGAAATATGCATATATCCAAGCCTTGAGACTGTGGCGATAAACCCTTAAACAAATTAATAGTTTATCTAAGTTATGTATATCGAATTCGGTCATTCCTTCCAATCCAAACAAACCCAGGATTTCAGGAACGGGAGTTGTCAATTCCTATGGTACCACTACCTACTAACTAATGGCGTGATCAATGTTAATGAATGTATTGTTCCATGTTAAACAAACCAAATGTCATACCAAAATGAAGGCATATGATGTAAACAATTGTACTAAGTATGCACACAATGGGCATAACTAGCATGAAATGCAATGTGAAACAATGTACTAAGTACGCACACAATGGGCATACATAGCATGAAAATGTAATGTAAAGCAATGTACTAAGTACGCACACAATGGGCATACATAGCATGAAATGTATTGTAAAGCAATGTACTAAGTACGCACACAATGGCCATACATAGCATGAAATGTATTGTAAAGCAATGTACTAAGTACGCACACAATGGGCATACATAGCATGAAATGTAATGTAAAGCAATGTACTCAGTATGCACACAATGGGCATACGTAGCATGAAATGTAATGTAAAGCAATGTACTAAGTACGCACACAATGGGCATACGTAGCATGAAATGTAATGAAATCATGTACTATAAATGTACTAATGAACATAGTAGGTATATGATATGAAAGCATGAAAAGCATGAAAGTAACAAGTAGGCACATGTGTTTCACCCCAAAACAGTTTAGAAAACAGTAAAAGAGGGGTTCAATGTACTCACCTGAGATTGCTTTGAAGTTCTTGTATAATAACCAATAATGCTAGAGATCACGGAATATCAAACGGCACCTAATAGGTAGCTATATTAATATACCGGACCAAAATCGGAAGGATCGGATAGTATGCGGGTTCGTAAACCAAACGAGTATGGAGACTCGTGTAATATGGTTTATGTGACAACTGTGATATATAATCATCGTATTATGTAAAACAATGTCCGTTATCAATAAAACAATATGCTTTGGTGTTATTATGTGTTTTTTTGGTGTTACTATATGTGCAATTGTGTTTATTAATTTTACAATTTGATTCGATACCAATTTCAAGCTTTAAATTACTTTCTGGAAGGTTATACGCAAACTGGTGCTTAAACGCAATCAGTTTAAAGCAACATACACTCCGGAACTGTGACGTAAGCCAAACATACCCTAAATATCCCTTACATAACTTAGAAATAAGTTTCGAAGGATTCGGTATGGCGAAAACATGTTTATTTGAACTAAAGAACTAATTACGACAAAACTGCGAAACGAACGTTGGTGACCGCCCGGATAATATTTAAATCCCACAAATATTCTATTATGATTAAAATCTTATTTTAATCAGGTTCGTGTTGAAAAATAAATTAAAACGCTTAAAAACGTTATTTTTCAAGTTTAAGCGCGTACCGTGTGTTCCTACGCGACACAGTGCTTATACTGCAAAACACAGGCAACGCAGCAAACCTAGGAATATGCCAGGAATATGCTAGGAATATACCAGGAATATGACAGGAATATACCAGGAATATGCCAGGAATATGCTAAGAATATACCAGGAATATGCCAGGAATATACCAGGAATATGCCAGGAATATACCAGGAATATGTCAGGAATATGCTAGGAATATACCAGGAATATGCCAGGAATATACCAGGAATATGCCAGGAATATGCTAGGAATATACCAGGAATATGCCAGGAATATGCCAGGAATATGCCAGGAATATGCTAGGAATATGCCAAGAATATGCCAGGAATATGCTAGGAATATGCTAGGAATATGCTATATGGAAGGTCTATAAATACCACCATACCATAACTCCATCATTCCACACTCAACACTACACTCCATCTCTCCCTCTCTCTATCTTAATCTTCTTCATATCTTCAAGTCTTGTTCTTGAAGATTCAACATCCTTTCTAGTAAACTTCAAGATAGTGTGAAGATCTAAGGTTGTTCCCAAGGTGTTGTCAAGTGAATACAAGCTTCCTATCATCCCATAACTTACTTGAATCTTGAAGGTATAACACTTATATTTAAATCATACCTTTGGTTCATAGTTGTTCTTGATGATTTGAAGTTTCTCTTGAGTCTTGGGATTTTCACTAAACTTGAAATCTAAAAGAAATGGGTCATGAAACAAATAAAAAAAATGATGGTGTGTATACATATGTATATAACCGTACATATATATGTGTGTGTATATGAGTTTGAGTTTTGAGCTTTATTTTGATAAAGTACTTGTTTAAGTGTTTCATGTTCTTGAATGATGGAAAAAAATGCAAGTATTTGGTGATTTATGTATGATATGTTAAATTTAAATTACTTCAGCAAATAAACCTAAAAACAACACATATTTGATGCATTTAGATCAACATAAAATGTTGATGCTATGTTAGTATGCTTTAGGCACTTGTACATGAAGATACATTTCGATTTAAAGCTCAAGAAATGGTAAAAAGGGGTTGTATGGCAAAAATGTTTTAGATCAGGTTATAAACACTAAAAATGACATTATTTAGTGTATTATAATGGCATGAAACTTTGACATAAGTTTGATAGCTTTGCGTGTTGTACATATAGCTTAAAAAGTGGTAAAATATGTGAAATTTACATGATTTATGTGCTTTACTTAAGACCTGCACTATCATGAGTATAACCATTATTTTATTCAATAAATAACATGGGTTATGTTAAAATTTCAAGTCGTTTCGATTTGGGATGGTTCGGGTAATGTTTGATGCAAAACTATGCGGTAAAACGGTTAAAAATCGCCTTTTCGGAGGACTTTTACAAAACTTTTTTAGATCAGTAACCAAACTGATATTTTTGGTATAAAAACAAGTATTTTAACTTATATTAAGTTTACTTAGTGTTCGGTTAGTCATACATGACTTCCGACGCTCAAAAATGTTACCGAAACGCTAAAATAAGTGTTTTTCGACATAACTATAATGGGTTGGTCATGAGTAAATTTTATGTGTTACAATGTGCTATGTGTTTTATAATATGTGTATGATGACATGATAATACTTGACAAGATTATTTGTTTTACGCTTGAGTACATATACACGAATATACCAAAATAATCAAAAATAATAACTTTTCAAGGAATCTCAAAGTTATGTGAAAATTCTAAGTATCAGAGAAACTTCATCATTTTTATGAATTTTGTTTATTAAATCATTCTTATTTAATTTAGGACAAATAAATAATTTGAGGGATTGTGTTAGCATATAAAAACGCACCCAAAGGTGAGTACATAGTTCCCCTATTTTACTGTTTTCAATTGTTTTGGGGTGATTCATATGTAGCAAAACGATTTCAATGTTTTAACGATGGTTTCACAACGAGTAAGATGGTTTATACCAAACTAATAACGATTTCGATAATGTGAACGAGCTTGTTGGTTGTAATTACATAACAAATGACATTCATTAATTTCGGCCAAACCGACCAGTATTAGGTTATGGTACCATAGGATCCGACAAATCCCGTTATCAGACCGGACCCATGGTTATGTGTGGGTTAGGTAGGTAACGACCGAATCTGATGATTTTTTTTAACTTACCCTTTGGTGGTTTGTTAATACGAGAACAAGTGGAACGATGAACGAGTCACAAAGGTTTGAATGTTGTTAACGAGACGACCAAAAGTAGTTTCACGATCTAAAACGAGAATGATTTAAACGACTAAAGCAGTGTTTAACGAATTAAACAATTTGGGAAAAACAATTGGAAGCAATGTCACACAAACGAGGTTTTCGGAACGATATAAACAATACGAGTTTTATTACGAGAATGATTTACGATTTGGTTTGCGAAAAACAAATGTTTTGGGTAAAGATCCATGGCTCGAGGTTTATAAATTATAGCCAAACTAATTTAATTCGGTTATTCATTTTACGATACAAACATTTTATAAAACAAGGTTTTCTAATGACAATTAATGAGGTTGCACAATTTATTCCAACGTATAAACGAGCCATGAATCTGACACTCTCATAAAACCTATGTACTCGCCAGCATTTCTTTGCTGACTTTGTTTTTACATATGTTTCAGGTGAAGTTGCTTAGTGTTGATTACGAATAGGAAGCATGCCTACTTAGGACCGGACGAGGCCTTAGTGATTTAATAATGACATTAGTCAATGTTTGATTTGCTTGTTTAACTTAAGACAATGTTTAATATTTAATGAAATGAAACTCTTCGTATCCATGGTTTGAAACAATAATTCTGTTACAACACTCCCCGGCGTTTCCGCCACGATTTGTCGTTTTACGTGGTCGGGGTGTGACAGTTTAACAAAGCCTACATACTAAAATGAAACCTAACCTAAGTGCTTACGGCCCATTACGACCCGTTTAGGTAGCTTATGCTACTTTAACGCGTCGTTCGCGTAGAACGCGTTTGGAACGCCTAACATCGTGACCACAAGGTATAACCTTGGAAGGTTATAGCTATGGTCACCTAATGTGTTTGGTCGGATCCTAATGATCGACCAAATGGGTCGGGTTCGAAAGTATAAGCGATGGTTTAGATCGCTTACCTTACGACCCTATATAAGCACTATGCTAAAAGTGACGAGCTAAGCATGTTAGAACATGCTTAACTAAGTTTAGAAAACAGGTTTGGCATCAAAACAAATGGCCTTGATGCTCACGAGTAGTTTGGTTACAAAATACGCAAGAATGCGCATTTTGGCCGAAACTACGACTCGTCACTGAGCCTAGATAACGTGGTAATCAGTAGGTATAGTCACTACGGACTATAACCATCGTGATCACGCTCACGTTATGAAGTTCTAATGAACTTCGTGTTGACCATAGGCTGGTCAATGTAGAAAGTCAACAAAACGTTGACTTTCGGACTCGAAAAGCGAATAAAAGAACGAAAGAATACTTACAGAGGGTCCCCGAATGCTAATCTAGATCAAAGAGCTCAGGTATGAGGCAATGGCATCAACTTAGAGCATTTTGATCAGATTTTTGTGGGTTTTACATTAAAGGGGGGGGTATTTATAGGAAAGGTAGAGCCGTTAGGATCGTTTCTTGAATATCGTGCCACGATCTTAAGCGTACACTTGTCAAAATGTTGTGGTGGCTCAAATTGACCCTTAGCTCCTGAAATGGTGAAAGGGCAAGCCCTTTGGTGGGTTTGAAAGGCCAATCTTTGCAAGAAAACAAAATTTTTGTTACTGAAAGTGCCATGCGGCCCGCATCAGGATATGCACAAACTCAGGCGGGCCACCTGGGCCTGTCTGATCTGCACATACTTTCAAAAATGGCAGTTTTGGTCCCTGTTGCGTATTTAAGCCATTTCCGACACTTCTAAGGCCCGTAAAGCCAACTTTAAGGCCCTAAAATGATGCCTAAACATTGTGGACATGAAAAATGCTCAGAAATATGTCGGATGTTGGTTCGTTTGGCCGTACGATCGCGATGTTCGGTTAATTACGACGGAATGCGCATAAGCGTGAAAAATGATCCAAATGACGCGACGAATGGATTTTTCTCATGCCAAACACTAAGGCCTAATATTAGGATGCTTACATAAATTTTTGGATGTCCGGATGTATTCAGAACGTAAGTTATGCGCGAAAATGCAAACTTGTGCACTTTTTGACGCTTTTAGTCCCTAAATGACCCAAAAGTTTATTTTAGCACACCGAACACCTCAAAGCCTATTTCTAAGCTATGAAAAGGATATTTATGGTATGTTTAACTTATGGTCATGTTCTGGAATGTCTGTTACAGTTCAAATTGGCATACTTTCGCAGTTTGTCAACTTTAGTCCCTGTAAGCGATTTAACTTGATTTTGCCATACCAAAGCCTTCAAAACATATTTCTAAGTTATGTAAAGGTTATTTAAGGTATGTTGAGTATATGTTGCTGTTCCGGAGTATTTGTCGCATTAAACTGAGTACGTTTACGCACCAGTTTGCGTATAATTCCCCAGAAAGCGATGTAGAGCTTGAAATCGAACAAGAGTTGATATGTGCAAACGATACACATATTTATACAAGTCCAAAGTATGAAATACAATATTTCATTGGTTTGGCGTTTGTTTGATGGTTGAAGTGACACAGGTGTCACACGTTTCCTCTTTGTTGTACATCTTTCTCCCGTTTCTAGGAATGTTACTTCCGAGAATTCTAGTCCTTTCCGTTATTATTTAATGCGGGGAATTATAACAATTTCCCAAGCTTAACCCCTATGACCCGTAGGTTCTTTCCCTTAGCCTCGTAGGCTATTTATTTAGATTTTCACCTTTTTATCCTTTCTAAGGTGAGACCTTTACAATTCGTTTCTTTCTAATTGCGACCCGAAGGTCTTTTTGGTCCCGTAGACTTTAACACTATTTAAGATCCCGTAGGTTAGGATGATCCCGTAGATCGTCTTTTATCAATGTCTATATTCAAATGTATATATACATATGTAGCTTCAAAGCATCTTTTATTATGTTTGGAATTGTTTATTTTCGTTTTTTGAACTTTAGTTGGCCTTGACCGTAGTCCAAAGCTTCGTTCGTTTACTCTTGGACTAATCTTTCGACTTTATGACTCTTTACGTCATTTACACGTCGGTTTGTTCTACGCTGACCGTTTCCCCGGTTCATAATTATACTTCTCTACGACCCGTTACCTGGGTTCTTTATTATTTCGTGCTTCCATTATTCGATTTGCGCTTACTTGCACTACCGAGCTTTTTTTTTATTATTATATTTTATTTATCTTATTTGATTTATTCGTGTGAGATTTCATTACTCACAAACGTCTCACTTCATTCTTTATTCGACCCTTTCAACTTTAGAATAGTTGAACAAAGTTATCAAAATTTCTGTTTGCAAATTCTCATCGTCTTTTAGTCATGACTCTTAATCCGAGTCCTTTGACTTTCTATTTCGCATACCCGTCTCTTGGTTTACGCATGCTTTCATCGCTTATGACTGTCAAATTTTATCTTTATGCCTTAGCATTCTCATTAGTTGGTCTGTATTTCCTCTTACTTTGATCCTTGTCCCTTCTCTCAGGCTCTTTACTCTAACGTAATATGCTTCTGTCATCCGACTTGCGTTTACATTTCTAATCAAACGTCTTGCTTATTTGGTTTATTTGGGTACCTTTTAAGTTAGTCTCATTCACCCCGCCCTTACTACATCGGATGTAAATGTGTCCGCTATAAGAAGTTCATGGTATCATATGCCACTACTTACTTGGCCAGAGTAAGTGATTAACACATGACACACATGACCTTTTTATAGTTTTCACTTCACGCCCTATGTAAGTAATGCCTCTATTTGTTTCTCTTGGAAACAATATCCCGAATACATTTTCTATTCGGTTTTCCAAGTTTCTAATTTACATATGCAACAATCATTCCCTACATGTTTGTTGCATATTGCTATTTGTGCGTTTACATTTAAAAGCGTGCACCTGGTAATGTTTGCCCTAACGGGCTTTCCATGCCTTTATCCTTGTTTGCGATCACTACGCGATTTAGGTCCTTGATGAGTATGCTCTTCTCGTCATACCTCGGACCGTTCCACCGTCATATCCACAATTCGTTCAACTCTCGTCATCTTCAGATGCGAGTCTCCTTCAATTAAAACATTCACAAAAGTTAGCAATCTCGACATTAATGGATGCCCGCATTATAATACAAGGCTTTTCTACTATACGCATCAACGCGTGTAATTTCGTTGACTATATCTGCTCTATATCGTTTTTATTGGTGTAACGTGTATTACACGATAACCATATGTGTTGTTTACAACACTTTAACATGCTAAATCATTAACATACATGTACTTACCGGATTTGCGATCAAGCCTCGAACCGAACACACTTTACTTTTTAACCATGAGCTCTGATTACCAACTTGTAAGACCCTAGCTTGTTATAATACAATATTTTATATAAGTTTCGTATAAACACATGTTTATATGATTACACATACGTTTGACAATACAAGTTTACTAAAACTTTTACAATTTAAAAGTTTGAACAACTTAATGTAATTGAATTCATCGTTTAAAAGATACGACGAAACGCCGCGCGGAAGCTTTTAACTTTATCGTGTTCGGTTCTTCTTCGAGCTTGATCTTCATCCGGACACTCTTGGCAATCACCTATGATCAAAACCAACTTAAAATTTAGTTTTGATAGTTAAATAACAAGTTTAAACAAGTTATATGGGTCAAACAAACAAAATTAAACGTTTTTCATGTTCAGGGGGGCTAGGCGTCACGCCTAGGGGTAGACGCCCCACCTAGCCCCCTTTTTGGCAGAATGTTTTTGTTCTGTTGCTGCATATTCTCAGCATGACCCGATTTCACGGAAATGGCCATAACTTCTTCGTTATTGGTCCGTTTTATGCGATTCTTTTTCCTACGCGTCCGTAATTTAGTTCTCCATCATATGGAGTTAAAATACAACATCTAACTTCACAAAATTTTAGACTTCAGGCTCTCGGCTTGAAGTTCAATTACGACACTTTTTAACCCGTTCGTGGTTTCATCTAACAAACTTGTTTGTGGTCCTTGTTTCTTTTGTAAACATATTATTATGATTATTTCCTATTGTACAAGGTTCAAATCACGGGTTATTACACATTCTTAACCCGTTTCGCTAATACTTCTATTTTGACCCGTTAAGGGCATTTATGCACTTTTTAAACTTAATTCGCGTCCGTTCCTTGTATGCATCGTAATTCCACCCATCCATATTAATTGGTTTTCCACCACAACTATGATTGTGGTGGGTTTCATGTGATAGACTATTTATTCCTAGTTCTATCCCTCAGATATGTTATTTTACGGAAAATACTCGTTTCAACTCGTTGGACACTAAGGTCCCATATCATCCCTTTTTATACTTATCCTAAGGATTTAATCTATCAAAACACTTATTTCTAACAACCTTTAAAGGTTGTTTACCCAATTTTCCCATCAAGGGCATTTTAGTCAACTTTAGCCCCCCATTTATGACGAAGGGCATTTGCTAATAATTTGACCCAAAAATGTATGTTTAACCACAATCGTATTTATACGTACCTGGCTCGAGTCAACCTAGTGACCCGTTTCGACACCTTGCTTTTATTACCGATATTCTATGGCGACGCAATTATTCAAATTACTATTCGCTCCTGTAACACATGACTTGACCACCACATTAGTTGATTTCGTCAAATGGTGTTATCCCCACCATTTGACCCGTTCGGCCTATAAAACCCAACATTTTCATATGTAACGAAACATGGTTTTTAATTACCAATCACACATCCGACCCATTTCGGATTTTCTCACTAGATCCTTTTTTTTCTCCTAAAGTCACTTCTTATATTTTTAACCCATTCGGCTTACGCTATGGGTGTCCTTTGAACTTTAATTTACTTTAGTCGACACTTGACTAAATTTCCATTTTTTTGCCTCTTTCGCCATTAATCATGGTTTAAAACATTTTTATTCGTTCCGACCCAATTCGTTTCGTGTCGGAACCCATAATTCGAACCTAATCCTTTGTCGTATTTATCGCCTATAAAATAAACACGTATACTACAAGTGGGTGTAAGTCTTACTTACCTTGCATCCGAAACTCGTTTTTCCTTTACACTTGATTCCTTTGACTCGCTTCCTTCCCAAGCCTTCTCCTAGCTTGTCAAGCATCAAACTATAATTATAATTAGTAAGATGGTTAGACTAGTCATTATCACACACGACTATTCCATCTTACGAATTCTATTTTGAGTCTACTATTCGACTTCATCATTTATTTGTTCAACTTATCAAAAGCTAACTACTTTTAAATCACATGATTTTACATAGTTAGTCTAAATCAACATGATGTTTAGAACCCCTATTGCTTCATATTACGCATAATTTGTTATATCATTGAATTGCGCGTTTCACTTTAAATTTCAACACTTTGCTTCTTATTTAGGCATTTTAACAAACACCTAATGTGCATACTTTTACATATTTATAATCAAGTTCATAACTTGTTATTTTTACCAAGATTTTAACATCATTTACAAGGCAATCATCTAATTTATAGTTCAATATCAAAATTAACCTCATAGGATTCAAATAACACTAATTTACTCATCATGGTTCTAGTGTTCACCTTGTTTCTACAAAACCCCCTACACACACATGGTGGATGATCATGAATTTCATAGTTTAAAAATTAATTCAACAAACTAATGACTAGGTTTTACTCCTAGACATGATTTCATTACTATTTCACCCAAATAACGATCATGCAAGCTCAAATCTCAAATCTCATGTGTTCATCCAAATTTGAGATGGAACCAAAGTGGGAATTTTGACATACCTTATGATTCCCATGATTAGGTGATCGTTAATATATGTTCAAATCTGAGTTTGACCTTCGATTGATCCTCCAATTTGAGGTTATTGTTGAGCTAGGGTTTGAAATCCCTTTCTCCTTGCTCCTAGTCGCCATACGCACACACACACACACTAAGTGTGTGTGTTGTGTTTTTTTTTATTATTAACAACTAGTTTGCCCACTAGGCAACATTAGTCCCTTGTGTTTTATCTCACTCAAAAGAAGCTATAACTTGCTATTTATTATATAGTCACATATTACTAACTAGGTTAATTATTCCTAGTTAACTTAAAGAGTTCGGGAAATTATAACCGGTTCTATTTTAAGTCCCGTTAACTCGGGCTCTTATAAACTCAATTCCTTAAAACTTTGATTCACTTGTATTTAATATTAGGAGTTCTTGTTTAATCCAAATATTTACCGGGTTATTTTTACTACTAACGGTACTTTACCGTCTTTTAGTATTAACGGAGTTTGATTACCAAACCCGTTTTCGGGATGTTACAAATGGTCCACTCTTTGTACATGTGTTTTTCTCCTTTTTACTTCTTGGTTGCCATGATGCTTTCAATGTAGTCTTTTCTTTGAGTTTCATCTCCTCTCTTTGAGATTTGTTGACACACATTTTTTACAAATTGCTCTACGGATCTAACTTGTGTGAGCAAGAATTGGTAATTCTGCTGAATTTCTCTATCAAATTTTCCTTGAGCATTTCTTTTTGAGATATCCTCTTCTTGTTTAGCTTTGACTTTCAAATATTCTTCAATATTGTTTGGCCTTGGATATCCTTCAACTAATGGCAAACTCCTTTTAGCAGGGTCGTCCGCATAATAAAAAGACTTGATTTCTTCTCTGACTGTTATAAGTTCAAGAGGAAATTGAACACCTGTTGGAGGTAAGGGCTTTTGAATTTGAGTTGATGAGAGAGGAACAGGCTTGGGTATTGTAACAAGTGATAGAGATTTTGAAGATGTTGGTGGTGGTGATGGAGAATCATCATCTGGTATGAAAATCCTTCTCCATTTTATTGTAGGAGAGGCAGATGATGTTTTGGGTGGAACAGTGGTGGTGGTTTGAGTGGCAGTGTGATTTGTGATTGACTAACAACTGTTGAAACAACTGGTGTTTCAACCACTGTTGTCATTACAACAGATGTTGTAACATCTGCTGTCTTCTGCTTTTTGGCAGGAGGTGATGGTGGAGATGTTGTTTTTGGTGGTGATGGTGGTGGTGGTAAGGCAGTGGTTGTGGTGTGTGTTGAAGTGATAGAAGATGTTGAAACAACTGAAGTACCAGCAGATGTTGATACAGCAGGAGTTACAACAATTGTTTGGGTAGAGGTTTGACGTTGGAGGCTTTTGGACGGTGGTTTTGAAGTATGCTTTGTGAGTCTGGATGGTGTGGAGTTGGGTTCCCTCACTTTTTTAGTGAGATTTCTTTTTGGCACAGGATTTTGAACATCCTTTAGCCCAGAACAACCCTGTGCATTCAGCTCCATGTAAGCTCTTTTCTCCTCATTCCACCTTGACATATCCTTTGCTGCTCTGTCCCTTTTTACACTTGCTACTCCTTCATCAAGTGCATCTTGGGTAACATCAACCTTTTTGCTACCATCTGGCAAGGGAATGTTTCTGGTCATAGCATCCTTTTCTGGTTCAACATACAAACCATCATCTATACCCTTCTTTTTCCACTACTGAATCTTCTCCCCCGTTTTGGCATTATCTGGGGGCAGTTGATCAATGAATAGAACAGTTGGAGGAGCAGTGCCAGTGGTTGTCAATAGATGGGCCTTTATAGCCTTGATGTCAGCTTGTGTGTTCTTGAACCTAGACTCCATTGTGTTTCTCAGCTCTTGGACATGTTTTGCATGTTGCTGATCAGCCATTTGTTGTTGTTGTTGGAGAAAAGGTTGGAAGAAGTTCCATAGCTCATTTGCAGCAGATGCTTGTGGTGGAGCAGGTGCTTGAGGTGGAACAGCAGTGGATTGCACCTTTTGTACTGTTAACAACTGTTGCAGCATTTCTTTGATCTCTGCAACCGAAGTATCCAGTTTTTCAACACGTTCCGTCAAGTTCGGGTACTTTAAACCATCACCCAATTTAATGGGATCATCTGATTTCCCCCTAGCAGTGGTTTTATCAGTGGTTGAGGTAGAGAGTGTACTCCAAATATTAACCACTGATGCCCCTTTTTCTTGGTACTGGGGTCTTCTTCCTTCAATACTTGACAACCTTTTGATGTTGCCAGTGGTCAAAACAAAACCACTGGTGGATGTCAGAGGTGCTATGGAAAGAATTGCCTCCAAGGAAGTCTTATTGATGTAACCACTGTCCAAATGCAAACCAATGGGTTCAGCACTTGTAGTGGCTGCTTCACTTGGATTACCACCAAGAGTTACTTGTAACTCAAGGGGTGTAACCTCCTCAGGCATTGTTGGTGGGTTAACTATGATTGATACATCAGACCCAATCATTGGTTGAAGTATTTTCTCATTGACAGGTGATTGAGAAGGACTGGTTTGTGACTTGTTCAAATCAATAGCATCCAACAAAAGTTTAGTTGGTGTGGGAATTGTGGATGTGAGGTGTGGTGTAGAAAGAGAATTTGCCCCGGGCATTGGGATGTGGATGATGGAAGCAAGTGATTCCAGAGCATCATATTGTGGTGTCCCTATATGTACAACCTGTTCTTTTTGAGAAGAGACAGGAGGAGTTTCAGCCATGGTGTGAGATATTTCTACCAACTGTTGTGAGGAAGTAGCAGCAGTGGTTTGTTGTGACTTTTGTGTTGTCACAGGCAGTTGCTCTGGTATCTCATCCTCCAGAGTTACCTTTTTGATAGGTTTGGGGGGTTTTTGAATTTTCTTTTGTTTTGGCTTTTTAGGAATTGTAGGTGTGGGTTTCAAAGCAGTTGTTCTGCCACTTTGATCACCTTGAGCAGTGGGCTCAGCAGCAGATACCTGAGGAGCAGTGGGAACTGCTAAATTCTGCTCAGGCACCTCTGCTTGTGTTTTGCAAGGTGTTGACATTCTCGTAAAAGTTTCAGTACTTAAGCTGTGCATTTGAAAAGATTCACCTTGGTTTATTTCAGAAATATCATCCTTACTAAATTTCTTTTCAAAATAATAACTTAGAAACCTTGGAAACAGTAAGAATGACTTATTTTCAACATTTTTAACTAAATCATTAAAAATTTCCTGAGAATAATTGAAATCTTCATCTTGAAGAATAGCATATCCCAGATTTTGAATTTTTAATGATATTTCATCAAAAGAAGTTGTTTTATTTGAAACGCATATAAGCAGGGTATGGATAAAAATCTTGTTGCAGGAGGGAAGTAACCTTTTTGTAAGGTATCCCTCTTCATCATTGTATCTGCATACCCTCTTTCAATGAAGTCAATTTTTAACTCATTTTTGGGAAAAGAATTTTTACCTTCCTGATCATTGAGTTCAAAGACTTCCGAGATGGATTGTGGTGTGATTTTGACAGCTTTACCCTTTAGAGAAGAGTTAATGGTAGTAACAGTCTCACCTTGTTTTTTAAGGGTTGCATTTTTCCAAAACTCTCTTTGGGTTGTCAGATAAATTGGTGCATCTGCTGTTAACAAAGTTTTGTACTTTGAAGCAGTGATCATATCAAGGATGGAACCGAAAGCATTTGTGGTGCCTGGTTTTGTGAGAAGACCCAGAAGATTGTGAGAAGGTTTGTGAGGAATTTCTGTGGGTTTAGCCTTTTGAGAGGCTTCTTTGGAAGATGATTTTGTGGTGGATTTTGCGGAAGACTTCGATTTAGTCATTTTGGAGAAGACGATCGAAGAAATTTGTGAAAGAATTTTGATGAAATGTGATGAAAACTGCTTTGAGAAGAGAATTTTTAAGAATCCAATTCGACAGTAAAACCCTGTTTGGGGTTTTGAAAGGGGGTTTTATGGAGGAAAAGTGAGTGCTGACGTGGCAGCGGTTACAAAGGACTGACCACTATGTACTGTCCACATGCCATCCCCTGATGAAGCGAAGGACAGTATTTTTATGAAAACTACTGATGAAGGCAGTGGTTGCAACGGTAATAAGGACAGTGGATGATTTTTACTATCAGTGGATACAACACTGATTTTGAACAACGGTGCTTATCAAGAAATATGGGAACAGGGGATGACTTTCAGCAGTTGACAGACTTTTAAACTCATCAGTGGATATGGAAGACTTTTAAGGATTTAATGAAAAATTCATTTTTAGCTATTTTTAAGGATGGATTTTTTATTTTCTGAAAACATTTTAATACTTTTATTCATAGGAAAACTGGATTTTGCCTGTTATTCCATGTTTAGCATGCCAATCCTAGAGATCAAGCTTTCAAAGGTGGATGTGTCTAATGCTTTGGTCAGCACATCTGCCAGCTGATCCTTACTTGGAACATGATGCAGAGAAATCAAACCTTTTTCATAGCAATCCCTCACAAAGTGATCTCTGATGTCAATGTGTTTGGTGGTTGAATGAGAGACTGGATTTTTGATGATATTTTCTGCTGCCTGGCTGTCCAACATGAGTGGTGTCTTCAAGGCAGTGATACCAAAATCCAGCAACTGATTTTGAAGCCAGAGCAGTTGGGCTGTACAGCTTGCAGCAGCTATATATTCTGCCTTAGCAGTGGATGTGGAAACAGCTGCTTGCTTTTTGCTTTGCCAAGACACTAAGCAATTGCCTAGGAATTGGCACCCTCCTGAAGTGGACTTCCTTGTTTTGTCACATCCAGCAAAGTCACTATCTGAGAAACCTGAAAGCTCAATTTTACCATCAGCTGGATACTAGATACCAAGTGTGGGAGCACCTTTGAGGTATCTGAATATCCTTTTTACAGCAATAAGGTTTGACTTTCTAGGGGCTGATTGGGATCTTGCACAGACACATGTTGCAAACATGATGTCTGGTCTAGATGCAGTTAGGTACAATAAGGACCCAATCATGCTTCTATATAAGGTCTGATCAACCAAGTCATCCTTCTCATCAGACATGACTAATTTATTGGTTGCAATGGGTGTACTGCATGGCTTACAATCATCCATATCAAATTTCATTAAAAGTTCTTTGGCATATTTGCCTTGATGGATAAAAGTGCCATTTTGCAGTTGTTTTACTTGGAGACCAAGAAAACACTAGAGTTCACCCATTGCACTCATTTCAAACTCAGCTGTCATGAGTTGCCTAAACTCCTCACACATTTTGTTACATGTGCTTCCAAAGATGATGTCATCCACATAAATTTGGACAATCATCAAATCCTTCCCTCTCCATTTTAAAAACAATGTTTTATCAATTCTTCCTCTGGTGAAACCAATGGAGAGTAGAAAGTTGGAAAGAGTTTCATACCAGGCTCTTGGTGCTTGTTTCAAGCCATACAAAGCTTTATTTAGCTTGTAGACATGATCTGGATTAAATGGATCCTCAAAGCCTGGAGGTTGACAAACATAAACCTCTTCTTGAATCTTACCATAGAGGAATGCACATTTAATGTCCAGTTGATACACCTTGATGTTGTGGTTGATAGCAAAGGCCAGAAATAATCTGATAGCTTCAAGTCTTGCTACAGGGGAAAATGTTTCATCATAGTCAATGCCCTCTTCTTGTCTGTAACCTTGAACCACAAGCCTGGCCTTATTCTTGACAACAATGCCCCTTTCATCAGTTTTGTTTTTGAAGACCCACTTTGTGCCAATAGGACTTACACCCTCTGGCAGTGGTACAAGTTCCCATACTTGTTGTCTTTTGAACTATTGGAGCTCCTCTTGCATGGCTTCTACCAAGCTATTGTCTTTCAGTGCCTCTTGGTACTTGACTGACTGATGGAGAGATAGAAAACCAGCAAAAAGACAAATGTTTTGGGATTGACTTCTTGTGAGAACCCCTTCATTGATGTTGCCAATAATTTGGTCTGGTGGATGAGATTTCAAGAAGATTAACTCCCCTTGGTATGGAACAATGGCATTAAGTGGTGAGGGCTGCAGATGTGAATCATCTGAGCTAGCCACTGCTGGTGACTTTGATGATCCAGCAGTGGCTTCAAAAGGTGGTGGAATAGGAGGTAAAGGTGTGGACACATGCTGACTTTGATCCACTGTTTGAGGACTTTTATCAACAGTGTTTGATGATGTGGAAGTAGGGGTTAATGGACTACTTTGATCAACAACTGTTGAGGTAGCAGTGGTTGAGCTTTGACAGCTGTTTTGAACACCTGCTGCTCTTCCTATTATGGCAGACTTTTGTTGAGGAATGATGATCTCATACCCATAGTCTGGTGATGAATTCTCAGATGGACCTGCACTATTAGTCTTGACAGCAGTATTTTCAAAAGTGAATTTATCAAGATCAAACAAATCTGCAGGGTTTGCTGGGATTTTTAGTGATGAAAGTTCATTGAACTTTACATTTAAAGTCTCTTCCACTGTTTTGGTCCTTGTGTTAAACACTTTGTAGGCCTTAGCAGTGGTTGAGTATCCCAGGTGATAACCACAATCAATTTTGGCTGCAAACTTTGAGATAGAAACTTTTAAGTTTAAAATAAAGCATGGGCAGCCAAAAACTTTGAAATATGAGATTAATGGCTTTATTTTATACAGCAGTTCATAGGCAGTCTTTTGATGCCTGGGGTTGATCAAAACTCTATTTTGGACATAGCAAGCAGTGTTTACTACCTCTGCCCAAAAAGTTAATGGCAAACCTGAATCTGCAAGCATGGTTCTGGCAGCCTCTATCAAAGTTCTGTTCTTTCTTTCTACAACCCCATTTTGTTCTAGTGTCCTTGGAATGCTGTATTACCTCACAATTCCTTTTGATACACATAAATCAACCAACTCCTTGTTCCTGAACTCTGTGCCATTGTCACTTCTGAAGATTTTTACTGGAAGGTCAAACTGCTTTTCAACCTGTTTCACAAAGTCTTGCAGAATGCCTACAGTCTCATCTTTTGAGTGTAAAAAGTAAGTCCATGTAAACCTAGAAAAGTCATCAACAATAACCAAACAATATCTCTTTTTCTTCAGACTCATGACTTTAACTGGGCCAAACAAATCCATATGAAGCATTTGCAAGCATTTGGTTGTTTTGGACTCATCAATGGATTTGTAGGAGCTTTTATGTTGTTTTCCTTTTAGACAGGAAACACAATGCTCAGGACAGGTGAACAGTTTTTGAGGTAAACCTCTTACTAACCCCTGTTTTGAAATGGCAGTGATTGTCTTAAGATTTGTGTGCCCCAATCTTCTGTGCCATAGTTCTGTCTCTTTGTTTGATGCAGCAGAGAATAGACAGGCATCAGTTATGGGGCACTCTTTTGACATATCAACAACATAAACATTGCCACTTCTTTGAGCAACAAGTTTAGTTTTACCATTTTTGATTATTGCTTCAATCTTTTCAACCATCTCTGGTCCAACAATCCTACAACACTCCTTTGTGAAGAATGATCCATACCCCTTATCACTCATTTGTGACACACTCAGGAGGTTGAATTTTAGATTGTCTATAAGATTGACATTTTCAAATTTTACATTACCAGATTTCACTGTACCAGACCCCAGAACTTTCCCTTTACTATTATTGCCAAAGGATATATCACCCCCTCCATGAGTTTTGAAATCTTGAAGAAGGGCTTTACATCCTGTCATGTGCCTGGAGCCTCCACTATCTACATACCAAAGACTATCTAAGCATGCAGAAGCTCCCTGCACATGAAGTAAAAGGATTAGTTCATTAAGGTCTCTAAAGCCAATAAGGCTTTGGATGGGGTCTCAACAGTGTCTGGGATGCTGGCAAGTGCATGGACAGTGGTTAGCTCAGGGGTTTGAACATTTTTGGGAATGTTTTTCTCAAACCACTGTTGGGGGTCTTGGCCAATCACCTGTTGATAACCAAAAGGATGCCTGTTCACTCTTGGTTTAGTGGGCTTTTTGTAAGCCTCATAAACATGTGGGATCCTTTGGTATGATGGTTGTCCTTTACCTCTCCTGAATTGATTTGCAAGAGGTGCATCAGTCACTTGAACATCTCTTTGAACAGATGTCTGATTCAGCTGTTTTGTGATAGTTGTTTGGACTGGGACAAACAGTGGTTGTTTCTTGGTGAATTTGACAGATGATGCTGATGAACTTAAGGATGTTTTTGCAATGTACTCATTCTTTTTCTCATCAAAGTTTTTGAGATACACACATTCCTTAGTTTTGTGGTTATTTTTACCACAGATGGTGCAGCTTTCAGCAGGTACGATGACACTTGTTTTGTTTAGATCATGTGCTTTTAGATGAAAACAGTCTTTTGTTAGATGACTCCTTTTTTCACAAAAATCACAAAACAGAAATCTTTTCTCTCTTCTTCCTTTTCTCAGATTCCTTTGCAACAGAGTTTTGAACCACTGCTGGGATATCTTTGATAGGAATGACCTTTGCTTTTGGAGCTTTGACATCATCAGTGGTTGTGAAATCCATTGGTTTGAAGTTTTCCAGGATGTCACACTCATCAGACCATGTGGGTTTAAATTGATATTTCTCAACCTCCTCAAAAGTTGAGGATCCCGCAGATCTTTCCAGAGTAATTTTGTTACCAAGTTTGTCAGTTATGTTAACCTCTTGGCCATCCTTGTTTGTGGGAATAACTTCAACAATGGTTTGAACAGATTCTTTTGGAGCATTGTTTTCAATTTCATCATGTTTTCTAAAACCAACACCAAATTTTACATTGCTCTTAATCTGTTTTTCAAGCATGACCTCATAACCTTTGCAAGATTCCACCCATTTTTCACAAGGGATTTGGGTGGATCCAACTCCTTTTTGCAAACTTGGTATTTTTCTACCATAGTTTGGAGTTGAATCTTAGTTATGCTTTGCTCTTCTTTGAGACTGCTGATTTCTTTCTCTTTTTCAGTCAATTTGTTTTTAAGTTCTTTTAATGACTTTTCAAATTTGACTTCATCAGATAAGACCTTATCTCTAAGGTTTTCATTTACCTCTTTAATGTTAGCAAATCCAATTATGCATTTATCTGAACACAGTTTTTCAAGAACTTGAGGTGTTACCTTAGCAGCAGCCATCATGGCACAATCACATTGATGATCACCTTCTTCATCAGCTCTAATTTCTTTCTCACATGCTTTCTTCTCTTCCTCATTTTCTTTATTTTCTTTGGACCAAGGGTCTGACAGTGGTTCAATCAGGGTTTCTGAATTTTCTCCCAGCAGTGTTTCACCAACAACTGCAGTAACCACTGCTTCAGCAACTTCATCTACTGTTTCAGCACTTAGCTGTTCACCTTCAGTTTCTACCCCTTCTGATATTGTCTCTAATGCCATCAAACAAAATTCATTATCAAAAGTTTCATTAGAAGCATAGAGAGCAAAATTTTCATCACCAAGTTCATCAGGCATGCTACTCCAGTCAACAAAGCCTTGAGTGAAAAAGCTTTGCTGATCTGGTTGTACCACTGTTGGAGCAGCTTGTTGAGGTGCAACAGGTTGCACTTGTGCCTGAGGAACAGGGGCCTGAACATACTGAATTTGTGGAACAGTGGTTTGAACATAATGCACAGGCACAGGGGTTGCAGCATAGTGAGCAGTGTTAACATGTGCTGCGGGGGTATATTGGGTATAGTGCACAGTGCTTTGTTGTTGTGGTCTAGGGTTTGAGCTGGGATGAGTGATTATTGGATCAGTGGTTTGACTCCTGCATTCCCTAGCAAAATGACCTAGCCTATTACACTTGTAGCACTTAATTTTTGACTTATCCAACCCCACCTTTAAAGTCCCATGAAGCCCTGAGAATTTTCTCCCTATTCTTTTGTAGAATTTGCTTGTTCTAACATTAAGCAAAGCCAATTGATGCAAAATGTCCATCTCTTCTAAGTCAGTGGGATCAAAATGTTGCAAATCATTGAGTTCAAAGCACAAATTATCTGACATCTGGTTTTCACAGTTTGCAGTGAAAGCATAATTTGCAGAGTGAGAATCAGAGTTGTTAAAATTTCCACCAGCAGTTATGTCAATAAAATGATCATAACTCTGATCGTTACTACTGCTACCAGATTCTTCCTGACCAAAAAGAGCTGTGTTGCCAAATGAATAATCATCAGCAACTTTACCAGACTCTTGCAACTTCCTTTTCTGGTTTAACTCCCTTTCATAGGTCAGGAGTCTACCATGGAGTTGGGTCATGGTCAGATCTTTGAACTCAGCTGAATTTCTAGTGACAAAAGCAATTGTGTCCCATTTTTCAGATAGTGATCTAAGAAACCTACTATTTTGAGTTGCATTTCGAAATGTAACTTTAACAAGCCTTAGTTCACTAATGAGACAGCTAAAACGTTCAAACTGTTGGGTTAATGATTCACCCTTGATGTGACAAAATGTTTCATACTGCTGATTCAGAATTTCCCTGTTGTTTTCAATAACCTCTTCCGTCCCCCCAAATTGTTCCTTCAATGCATCCCATAACTCTTTGGCATTGTTACAATGTAACATCCCAGCATAGATTTCATTGGGTAATGCAGATGCTATGATGCTAAATGCTTTGGCATCGAGTTCGAACTTTTGAAAGTCAGTTTCAGTATAGTTTTCAGTTGGTTTAGGTACGAACTTCTTTGCATCCTCAGCACTTGGCACCATAGGAACATGGGGACCGAAAACAGCAAACCTCCAACATCCAGCATTCTGTTGAGCAAGGATGTGACCCATCCTTCTCTCCCAGATGTTGTATTCATTACGTTTAAGCATAGGTGGTTTGAAAAGAGAGCCAATGTTATTCTTATCATCTTGCGATTGTGACGTCATCCTGGTTGTTTTACAGACACTGATTAATCAACTTTGATGGTGATTAAACCTTGCTCTGTTTTTCAACAAAACGAACAAACTATCAGTATCAACGATTGCGAGCTGAACTATTTATGTAAAAATGATTGTTAAATCAAATTTGACTGTCCAAGCTCTGATACCAATTGTTAGGAACTGAGTTTGGTTTTGATTGTGTTTTACGTTTGAATTAAGATGAAGATGAATGAGTTGTGCAGCGGAATTAAGATGGAAGCAAACTTTTCACAATCAAACAGGAGAATTGCGTTTAACATACAAGTTTAACATTGAACCGAATGATTGAATTTAATTTAAACAACGATTACAATATGCAAGTATGCAACAAACTCCCCCTCAGCCTGAGCTCACAGTATTTGTTCGTGCAGGAAGAAGATGGTAAAAGAGCTAATAGAACAGTACAGAGCACTGTTCTATTTATAGGCACGAGCAAACCACTGAAGCATCTAAGCTGACGTCACCATGAAAGTGACATCTAACCTCCTAACAAACTCTAACCTCTGATCTATACAACCTCTGCTATGCTATCTACTGTTATTACATTTTATTACATAAAGACATCTAAACTACTGTTGCATCCTTCCACTGATGTGAACCCAGCAGTACTTGTCATGATCAGCAGAGCTTGACTCAAGGCAGTAGATTGAACAGCAGAGCTTAAGTCTTCCATCAGACTTTTACTTGATCAGCAGTTTGTAGGTCAGCAGTTTGTACGATCAGCAGATAGGAGGTCAGCAGATGTTGAAACCACTTTCAAGGGGAGAGACTTGTATACATAACATCTGCTTATTCTGGATCCACTGACCTGATCCAGTTTTGGCTTTAATTATCTGTTCCTCTGATAGGGTTCAATCCCAACAATGTTAAGGAAGCTGAAAATAAAAGTAACCATAGCAGTAAGCGACCAATTGAACCTGAACACAGCGTGAACAATGGACCCGTACTTCAAATGCCCATTCCCAAAAGAAGAAGAACCATGCCATATGGTTGTTCTTACAAAGAATTCTGGTCCTGCAAGCCAATAGAATTCTCGGGCAATGAAGGACCCATTGCAGCTCTACGCTGGATAGAGAAGACTGAGGCTGTTCTAAAAATAAGCAAATGTGCTGAAGAAGATAAGATAATGTTTGCTTCGAATCTGTTTAAGAACTCAGCCCTAGAATGGTGGAACACTATCCTCCAGTCAAGAGGAAGTGATAGGATTTATAACATGGAATGGGAGGAATTTAAAAACATGGTAGAAAGGAAATTCTGCCCTCCCAATTAAAAGGAGCAGATAGCAAATAAGTTTCTGAACCTTAGAATGACCGGGGTAGATAGTAAGGGTTATACTACTACGTTCTTTGAATATGCTAGAATAGTACCGACCCTTGCATCACCTGAACCGGTATTAATCTCCCGTTACATCTGGGGATTAATTGGAGAGATTAGACATGTAGTCAAGGAAGCTAGACCTCAAACCATAGAAGAAGCTGTAGAACTAGCCAATACCTTGACAGATGAATTAATCCGTACTAGAGAAGAAGACCAGAGGATAAACCTAACCCAAAGGCTTACTCAAAAGGAAAATAACTAAAAGACATTCCTATAATCACTAACACTAAAGGAAAAGAACTAAAAGATATTCCAGTAGTGTCTCAGTTTTCAGATGTCTTTCCAGAAGAATTACCAGGGTTACTGCCAGACAGGGAAGTTGAATTCAGAATCCACCTACTACCAGGGACAGCAGCGATTGCCAAAGCTGGCACCCGCCGAAATGCAGGAACTGAGGAAACAACTAGACGAATTATTAGAGAAGGGATTCATACAGCCAAGCTCATCACCATGGGGAGCGCCGATTTTGTTCGTTAAAAAGAAGGATGGATCAATGCGTATGTGCATTGACTACCGTGAATTGAACAAGGTCACGATTAAGAACCGGTACCCATTACCAAGAATCGATGATCTGTTCGATCAACTGCAAGGAGCTCGATTTTTCTCTAAAATCGATTTAAGATCAGGATATCATCAATTAAAGGTACAAGAAGAGGACATTCCTAAGACTGCATTCAGAACAAGGTATGGCCATTATGAATTTACTGTCATGCCATTTGGTTTAACCAATGCCCCAGCCGCATTTATGGACATGATGAACCGAATATGTAAGCCATATCTGGATAAATTCATAATTGTCTTCATAGATGATATTCTAATTTACTCTAAGGATAAAGAAGAGCATGCAAAGCATTTGCACTTACTTTTAAGTCTATTAAGAAAAGAAAAGTTGTACGCTAAGTTTTCTAAATGCGAGTTTTGGTTAGAGCAAGTACAATTTCTTGGACACTTAGTTGATCATGAAGGAATTCATGTGGATCCAACTAAAATCGAAGCAATTACCAAATGGAAAACTCCTGAATCGCCAACCGGGGTTAGAAGTTTCTTAGGATTGGCCGGTTATTATAGAAGATTTATTCGAGATTTTTCTAGAATAGCCATTCCCTTAACCAAGTTAACCTGTAAATCCATTAAGTCTGAATGGGGATTAAAACAAGAAGAAGCCTTTAGAATCCTTAAGCAAAGATTGACCCATGCACCCATACTAGTGTTACCAGAAGGAACTGAAGACTTTGTAGTCTTTTGTGACGCTTCTAAGTTAGGTTATGGATGTGTGTTGATGCAACGTCAAAAGGTTATAGCTTACGCCTCTAGACAGCTTAAGAATCATGAAGAGAATTATTCAACCCATGATTTAGAACTAGGAGCCATAATTTTTGCCCTTAAGATTTGGAGACATTACCTTTATGGTATTAAGTTTACCATATTCACTAATCATAAAAGTTTAAGGTATGTTTTCGGGCAAAAGGAGTTGAATATGAGACAAAGACGTTGGATGGAATTGCTTAGTGGTTACGATTGTGATATCCAATATCATGAAGGAAAGGCAAATGTAGTGGCAGATGCTTTAAGTCGAAAATATCATGAAAAACCAAAAAGGGTACGGTCTCTTAAATTAAATCTACAAGTAAAATTAAATGATCAAATAAGAGAAGCACAAGAATCAGTAATCAAGGATGATAATGAAAAATTAAAAGGGATGATTAAAGAATTAGAACAAGGAACAGATGGAATTTGGAGATTCCATGAAAAGAGAATATGGATACATAAATTAGGAAACCCACGTCACCGTATATTAGAAGAAGCTCATAAGTCTAAATATACGATGCATCCAGGAAGTGATAAGATGTACCAGGATTTAAGGAAAAATTTCTGGTGGATAGGAATGAAGAAAGATATAGCAACTTATGTTTCTAAATGTTTAACTTGTTCTCAAGTCAAAGCTGAACACCAGAAATCCTCAGGTTTGTTACAATAGTTAGAAATGGCAGTTTGGAATTGGGAATTGATAACAAAGGATTTTGTTACCAAATTACCCAAAACAAGAAAAGGTAATGATACAATCTGGGTAATTGTAGATAGACTAGCCAAGTCAGCTCATTTCTTACCAATGAAGGAAACTTTTAGCATGGAACAGTTAGCCAAATTATATGTAAATAAAATTGTTTCATTACATGGAATTCCTTTATCAATTGTTCCTGATAGGGATAGCCGTTTTACCTCTCATTTTTGGGCAAGTTTCCAAAAAGCAATTTGAACCAAGTTGAATCTAAGCACAGCTTATCATCCTCAGACGGACGGACAAAGCGAAAGAACAATTCAGACAATGGAAGACATGCTTAGAGCTTGTGTAATTGATTTCGGAGGTAATTGGGACGATCACTTACCTTTAATAGAATTTTCTTATAATAACAGTTATCACACAAGTATCCATGTTACACCATTGGAAGCACTTTATGGACGAAAGTGCAGAACCCCAGTCTGTTGGGCAGAAATTAGGGAAAAGCAACTATCTGGACCTGAGATAGTGCAAGAAACAACCGACAAGATCATTCAAGTCAAGGAACGACTGAAAGCAGCACGTGATCGACAGAAGAGCTACACTGATAACAGACGTAAACTATTGGAATTTCAAATAGGAGATATGGTATTGTTAAAAGTCTCTCCTTGGAAAGGAGTGGTAAGATTCATCAAACGGGGAAAGCTAAGTCCCAGGTATGTTGGACCTTTTGAGATCATTAGAAGAATAGGACCTGTAGCCTATCAGCTACAACTGCCAGAGGAGATGGCAGGAATACATGATGTATTTCATATATATAATCTCAAGAAATGCCTAGCTGATGAATCACTCATAGTGCCTCTTAAGGATATAGAGGTAAATGAACAGTTAAAATTTGTAGAAAGGCCTCTGCAGATCAAAGACAGGAAAGTCAAGAATCTCAAGCATAAGAGATTAGTTCTGGTCAAAGTGAAGTGGGACTCCAAAAAAGGACCTGAATATACATGGGAGCTTGAATCATAAATGCAAAGGAAATATCCACATTTGTTCCAGTAGATCTCGAGGACGAGCTCTAAAATAAGGTGGGGAGGATGTAACAATCGTAACTAAACCGACACCCTTGATTATTTTCCCGACACTCTAATATATTTTAAAATATCCCAATATGTCCCAAAATATACCCGTATGTGAAAACCAAGCCCGAAATACAATATAACATTAAAAATAAATTAAAAACAAGAAATATTAAGTTGAGGCGAGCCGCGTAGGACCCCACCCCAACCTTACGCGGGCGGTTTCAAGGTTGAAACCTGATTTCGTTTGATTTCTTAAGTTCAGGCGGGCCGCGTAAGACCCCGTTTAGTTAACGCAGGCCGCGTGAGACCAAGAACACAACAACACCCAAGGCCGACACGTGTCCTCATCGTGGCGGACCTACCTGATGATCCGGACAAGCTAGTCCGTTGACTAACTTTGACGCGGGCCGCGTAGGCCTTGCCCGTATGTTACGCGGGCCGCGAGGGAACCAGATTCAGCAACTATAAATAGAGGGCCTCGGATCTCAGTCGAAATCGTTCAAAAATCATTTCTCAATCTCAATTTCTGAATTGTAGGCTTTATACGCGGGTCTAATACCCTCCCTAAATAGCGAAGTTCTGCTACGATGTAAGTATCATAACCCCTGGAGACGTATTAGATACTCTGCCCGATTGATCTAGGGTTCCGTAACGGCTGTCGTGGTTCTGCCCGACGTAGTCATTGGAATGCCGTCTCGGGGAGGGTATTACTAATGTTAAATTGGGTTATTATACTAACACACGTGCATTTGTGTAATTTATAGATTGTCACAGGGAAACCCTTACAAATAATCTAAGACAGCAATGTGAGTAATCCTCTTTTTGTTAAATGTTTTTACAAAACCTCACTTAATTAAATATATATTAAGCAATTATTGAGTATTTATAAAAATACAATTATCATGGGTATGTTGGGGTTTTGTATACAAAATTTGTTACTGGCGTGGTAACATTTCCACAAGTTGAGTATGACAGTACCACGGATGTTAAATGTTATATCTTGGAAACAAATGCAATTGCGGATGTGCCCTCAATACTGTCAATTGGTTTTTATTTAAACTTGATTAAACTGGGATTCACTCACCAGCATTTCCCACTGACAAAATGTTTTTAAAATGCGTTTCAGGTGACAATATGTGAAAGCCAAATAAGAAGCCAGCTGGACAGCACTGAAGGCTTGGAAAAGTGGCAATAAAGTTACCTAAAAGAAATAGATGTTTTTCTTAAATAAAATAGGGTGTATCCCTATGAAATTGTGTGTACTGAAAAACTTGGGTTTTACCCATGTGTTTAATGATATAGAAATGTGGTATTTTACTCTGATAAAATATTTCCTAACTACGGTCCTGATGAAAATTTCCGCTGCCAAATTAGACAATAACGTGATACCACCGAAACTGGCTCGCGGCCGCCCGTTCCAAGGGATTAGGGATCGGGGGTTGCGACATCTTGATAGTACAGATACGCTTCTGCACATGGGGTCGTGCCCAGCGGACACGGGGGCGTGGTCAACTAATGCAGACAAACTGCATTTAATGAAGAAAGAGAGGAGGATGGACACGGGGCCGTGCCCGAGCTTCTGTTCAGCCTATAAATATGAGTGCTTGGGTCACTTGCAACTCATCCCTTGGCACACCACCTCTCTCACACTTCACCCACCACCCACCACCATCACAACACCATCATCCACCACCATCATCCATTGTCCATCATAGAGTGTGTGAGTCGTCTCGGGATCCAAGATTGATCGTAAGAGTTCTTGACAATCAAATGCCATGTTTGCCTAAGTCTCTTACATCACTTGGTGAAGACAAGTGTTTAGTGTAATACTTTTTATTTTTAATCTTTTCGCACTTTTTATTTGGTTATGTATTAATGACTTTAATAACTAGTTTCTTATGTTGAAGGTGATTCTTCCTTATTGTTTGTCCGTGGTGTCTTGGCATTATTTTACTGTCTATATAAAATAAAAGATTTTCACCATTCATATCTCCACGGTCTATATGGAGATATGTTGGCTACCTGGTCGGGGGTTAAGGGAACGGTTTGGTAAGAGTCTTGCCATTGTTCAGTGTATAGATCCTGCAAAGGACCTGGGTCAAATTTAGTAGGACCTCCTTCAATACCCACCAGTATTGGATGGCGGGGGTCCAAACTCTTTGATCCCCTCATAAGTTAAACTACTATTAAAACTTTCACCCGGCTACTTAGGACTGTATCCCTGCTGACTCAAACTACTTAGCCGAGCCGAGGGTAACGTCACCTTCAAAAGAGGGGCCTACCACATTATGCATTAATAACTTAACTAATTATCTTTCAATAATCCGACCCTTTTGGATTGTATCCTTGCTGACTCAAACTACTGGGTTGAGGGTAACGTCACCTTCAAAAGAGGGGCCTAGTACAACAACTAAGATAATCTTTTAAACAGTGCAAAAGTGCGGAAATAATCAAAGGTTACACTACACACGAGTCAGATCCAAGTGATTCATCTTGTCTATCTGTTTTTACTTTTATTTTACTTTTCAGCATTTTAGTTAGTTTTATTTTTCTAGTTTAAAACCTTTTTCTAACTTTTTGATTTGATTAGACGTTGAGGATAAACCGGCACTAAAAGCTCTTGTGTCCTTGTACGACCTCGGTATCTTACCAACAGTATACTACGAACACGATGGGTGCACTTGCCCATATGTGTGTTTAGTGTTAGTAAATATCGTGTTTTATAAATTTAAAACATGGCTAAAAAAGTGTTAAAGGGCTTAAAATATACATCTAAAATATATTACACCTAACGCACATCAAGTTTTTGGCGCCGTTGCTGGGGACACAAGGATTTTAAGAAAGCTTAAAATCGACGGCCTAATCAGTTTTTCAAAATGCACGCACATTTTTCTACATTTTAGTTTAGTTTGCATTTACAGTAGCTTGAACACGGGGCCGTGTTCACTGAACACGGGGCCGTGCTGCATATTTTTCATAAAAACACCCAGAAACAGAGCCTGAACATGGGGTTGTGCTCACTGAACACGCCCCCGTGCTGCACAAAACCAGTAACTTTTAATTAAAACGCCCAGATACAGACCCTGAACACGGGCCGTGTCTAGCTTCTGTTTCCGTTTTTATTTTTGGTTTCTGGTCCTGAGACTCTATTGTGGTCTGTTGAGTGATTCTCATGGATCAATACACAGGAGGCTACAACTACACCTATGAGGAGGATGATTATAGGGAAGACTATTGCACTAATTGTGGTAACCCACACTCGGTACAATATTTTAACTTATTTCAACCATCCACTTCATACACCTACTATGAGGAGCCCAGGTACGAACCATCAACTTAATACACATCCTATGAAGACCAAAGGTTCATACCTTTTGATGAACCAATGTATGAGCCTTCATACTCGTACTTTGAGGAACCAAGATATGAGCCCACAAATCTCGGATCCCCAAGCGGACCGATTTACAACAGATTCTGATGGACGAAGCCCACAAATCTCCGTATTCTATTCATCCTGGTGCCGATAAAATGTACCAGGACCTTCCCTACAAGTACTGGTGGCTGGGTATGAAGAGGGATATCGCTCTCTACGTTGGAAGGTGCCTGACTTGCTCGAAAGTCAAGGCCGAGCACCAAAGACCCTTTGGCTTACTTGAACAACCCCCGATCCCTATGTAGAAATGGGAAAGTATAGCTATGGACTTCATAACAAAGCTTTCGCGTACGCCATCAGGTCATGACAGCATCTGGGTTGTCGTTGATCGTCTGACCAAATCTGCTCATTTTCTGCCAATACAGGAAGACTACAAGGTGGAATGATTACCCCGAATCTACACCAATGAGATCATTTGTCGACATGGGACGCCTCACGGCATCATCTCTGACCGTGATGCTCGGTTTACCTCGCGTCTGTGGGAAACATTTCAAGCGGCTCTCGGTACTGTGCTAAATCTAAGTACCGCTTTTCATCCCCAAACCGACGGTCAGACTGAAAGAACGATTCGTACCCTTGAAGACATACTCCGTTCGTGTGTCATAGACTTCGGTGGTAATTGGGACGCTTACCTGCCTTTAGTCAAATTCTCGTATAATAACAGTTATCATTCCAGCATTCAAATGGCACCGTTTGAGGCATTATACGGAAGAAGATGTCGGTCGCCTATTGTGTGGCACGAGATCAGACATTCGCAGTTAACCGGTCTCGAGCTACTGCAAGAAACAACTGACAAAATCCTCCAAATTCGAGACAATCTGCTGAAAGCTCAGAGTCATCAGAAAAGTTACGCCGATAAACGACGTAAGCCCCTTGAATTTGACGTTGCCGACCATGTACTCCTAAAGGTATCACCTTGGAAGGGTGTGGTCAGATTCGGCAAGAAAGGAAAGCTCGCGCCTCGATATGTTGGACCCTTTAAGATTCTGGAAAGAATCGGAAAAGTGGCCTACATACTCGAACTACCGGAGGAACTTAGCAACGTTCATCCGACTTTCCATGTTTCAAACCTCAGAAAGTGCCTGGCTGAGAATGGTTTGTATGTGCCTCTAGAGGATCTCCAAGTAAACGAAACACTACACTTCGTGGAGAAGCCTGTCGAGATCATGGATCGCCAAACCAAGCAGCTCAGATGCTCGCGCATTCCCATTGTGAAGGTTCGATGGGAAGGCAAACGAGGCGCAGAGTTCACTTGGGAACTCGAAAGCGACATGAAGGAGAAGTACCCACAGTTGTTTGTTACGGCTGAAGCCTAATTTCGGGACGAAATTCCCTTAACAGGGGGAGGCTGTAACACCCCGTGTTTGAAAGTCAAAGTCAAAGTCAACATTGAGGTCAAAGGAAGAAAAGATTGCTAATTGCGATCTGTCACTCCTTGCTCAACTGCTGTTTTGACTTCTTTGACTTGTAGATAGTTTAATTATGCTCTTACGTTAGTTTTGTTATGTGGAGTACTTGTTGATAATCGAAGTTTTATCGCTATTTATCGATGTTTATCGCATGTTTTATCGCTTTATCGCTCATCTCAATCGCATTGGCAACTCGAATTATGCGTTCTGGATATTATTTTACGTGTGTGTGCTACTTATGTGTTACATGTGCGTGTTTATGTTTATGTTTTGGTGATTAATCGAAACGCTATCGCAATCAAATCGCAAACGCTAAACATAAGTGTAATCATCCTAGATAACTTATGATTGTATGTTAGATATAGTAGTTAGGATTAAAAGTAATTTGAATGAGAAACTCTAACGCATTGTGACAACCGTCACTTTTCCGTACATTTCGTACACTAAATGAACAGTATACTTAAATAATTGTGCATGATCTAGTTACGGGACAAATGAATTTTTGATTACTGTTATATACATACAATGGCATTTCATATTCGTTGCTACACGCAACACGATATAGTGCTAATAATGCACAGAGCAGAATTGGCACCAATATTAGACAAAAAAAATAATACTGACAACGTTCAGTACATAGACAGACAATATTTTTGAGGCCCAATATGAGCCAGAGACGATGTATTACACTAGTATAGTGTGTAGGAAAGTAAGGACCACAAAACTGCTTTTCTAGGTGATGGATAAAGTGCCGGAAAGTGCCTAAAACACACTAAAAGTGCAGAATTCTGCAGAAAATAACCAAAATTCAGCTATTTTCAGCATTTAAACATCTAATTATAATGCAGAAAAATGGTTTAATGGTCTAGAATACTTTCCTAAGTGTCGGGAATTGAAACTATCATAAAATATAACATAAAGCACACTAAACTACGCTATTTAGCACTTTAACGAACCGGTAACCAACCGAACAATCGGGCACTACCCGACACTACCCGAAACACCAAAATTTAACAAGAAGCATTGTTTTAATATTACAAAGCTAGTTATCGCCCATAAACATCATATTACATCTCTAAACATATAAACACACTTAACACCTAATTTAACACTTAAAAGGTAACTAGATTATGTAACTAAGAGTTGAAACCGAACTAGACCCCCCCCTTCAAAACCGGTTAGGGGACATAGGCCCCACAAGAGATTTCTTTGGTATATTTTATTGGATATGTTGGGGTATATTCCAACACATTATACCTTATGCTTTACTAATGTTGGAAGAAATTATTTATAAACCATAAGTTAGTAACATAAGCCACATATATCATCTTCAACAATTCAACCCCTTCTCTTCTCCTCCATGTTCTCGGATCCAAACACCCCTCCTATATCCTCCATTTTCAATCCATTTCCAAGTAATCTAAGGTGATCTAGAGGTGTAAGAAGCTAAGTTAGGAAGCTTGGAGGCCTTGGAGATTGAAGGACCTTCACCATTTTCTTTTATCCACCTCATTTCTTCTCTTGATCATCCCTAGCCTTGAGCTAGTAGTAAGAACACTAATCTTTCTATTTTACATCTATTTCAAGTGGTTAAAAGAATATACTAATGATAATCTTGAAGAACACTAAGAAACTTGAACTTGAAACATGAACATAAGCTTGAATACATAAGAAATCTTAATGTTCACGTGTTGTTATACTTGTTGATTGTTGTTTACTCATGTATTTGATGTTGATCATCATATGATCTTGCTAGATCATGATTAAAAACATAATCTAGCAAGATGAGAGGATGAAAGTGTTAAAGATTAATGAATCATCCTCACAAAAGTCATGAACTTAAATGAATAAATTGTTTTCTTGATAAGTGATGAACAAATTAAGTTTAAAGTCTTGTAGATCTAAAACTTCAAGGGTGATTTACCAAGAAACCAAGTTAAAAATACAAGTTTTTCTTAATCTTGGATTTTAAATGAATGAACCTTATTTTTGGTGATTAATAAGGTGTAGAAACATGTGTGTAACAAGAAAAATTCATAAAGAAATATTTTTAGAAAATGTGACTACAAGTGGTGAAGATCTATTTTCTTTAAAAATGATGTTTTTAAAGAATCAATCACACTTTGAAGGGTAACTAAACTTACTAAGTACACTAGTAAGTTACTACAAAGTTTTACAAGGTTTCAAGTTCATCACATAGTGTAAATTTCATATTTTTGACAAATGATAAGTGTTGAATGATTTGTTGATGATTGGTGATGATTTTACAATAGAAAATGATATGCTTGAAAGCATGGAAACCTCCATTTTTAGGGGAAACTATGGCAAAATTTTCTAAAAATACCAACACTTAGAAAATATTTTCTAAACAAGTGTTTACAAGTGTATTTTTAACTATGATTTTCCATACAAACTTTGCCATAGATTTTTGTAACAAAAATACAAGCATTGGAGGTTGGTTTTTTTTACAAATAAAAATGGGTAAATATGTATTTAGAATATATATTTACATTTAAGACATTGTGTGTGATTATGTGAAATAGTTATATTATTTTAGGGAAAATAATATAACTTACAAATACCAAGAATTTACAAACACCAAAATAATACCAAAAGTTACATGAAATGAAATATATAAGTTACACGCTTGATATTGTAAAACCAAACGCATAACGTAACTTACGAAATATTCCGAGAAATACCGCTAGAATATATTTTTGGTAAATATTATTTTGGAAACGAAAGAAGTGAAAATATGATTTTCGTTATTATTATAAAGTATATCATATTTTCGACAAAGAGGGAATATATTACTTTGGAAGTAAAAATATATTTTCTTAGAATATTTTAGAAGATCTACGATTTTTGAAGAAAAATATATATTTTCTGGACGATACATTATTTTTGGACAATACAAGTCTACATATATTTTCTAAGTGAAAATATATTATTTTGAAAACTACAAATACAAGAATACATGTATGAAATACTCCCATCCTTGGGAAGGAAACACAAAAACGAATACTTGAAAAAGTATTATAACTCTAGATGATGCAAAGACATAAAGAAAACGTAACTCAAAACATGAATACTAAGACAAGGCACGACCCGCTCGTCTAATAGACCCTAGCACATTGTAGGTAGTCGTATTTGCTGACGAGATTTGAGTTACGAGTACTGAAGACGCAAAACAGTGAGTTCATGCTCCCCCTTTTCCTTAACTGTTTTTGGTTTTATAACTCTCGGGGGTGAAATACATGTTACAAATGCTTAAATGGTATGAAACACTTATGAAATACTAGATCATGTGAGCATAGACTAAATACTAAAAATGCCATAGTCTTGGTGAAAACTAGTACCAAGCCATTAAAAACATTCATTAATTAGGGACGGGGTTAGATCTAACGGGTACGGCCGAACCCCACTCATGGTCAAAACTACTACCTAGTAGTGCTTTGGAGTCCCAGTCGAGGTTAATCGACACAGTCGAGGGTAATCGACACAGTCAAGGAGTCAGAACGAGTACTCCGACAAGGAATCAGAATTAGTATACCGACAAGGAGTCATAACAAGTACTCCCCATGTCCTCACATGCCTTAAAGTTCTTGTAAAACATTCATGTTCATACACGTTTTCCATACCTGTTTACAAAAGAGTCTCTCAAAGATTTACAACAATTTCAGTACACAAAATAGACGCATGAACTCGCTCAACTTTTTGTTGATGTTTTCCAAAATTACATGTATTTCAGGTAACAGGATGGATCTTGGACGCAGGTGTCGTAACTAGAAGTTTAGATGTCATCCACTTTTGTTGGTTTGTAACCTAGTCGAAGGTTGTGTTTTAAAAACTTGAATAAACAATGTTTGTAATACATAAATTTTATGAATGGATGAACATCGTTTTGATCATGTAGTTGTTTATTAAGATTGAATGCAATGATATTAAACCAGTCACACATCATACGCTTCCGCCAAAGACAGGGTGTGACAGTTTGCTATCAGAGCTTCGATTGTAGTGAACTAGGATTCCTTCTCGAGTCTAGACTACAATCACTAGAGTTCTCTCAAGAAAATGTTTTAAAAAAGGGTTTTCATTGCATTCACGTAAGCGTCAAGATCCACGAGTCAAACGTTTTTCAAAAAGAGACAAGGCAAGGACATTGGTAGGGAATACCCTCAAGATAAGGTGCCAACTAAGGCTTAGTCTACACGAGTTAGACTTGCCAAAATTTAAATACACTGTTGGTGAGAACGAGTACAAAGTAGTGTTTTTGTCGTGAATCGACAACTAGAAAAATGACCCCCCCCCAAAAAAAAAAACGAGAGTTATATGAAACATGATGCATCGAAATGCCTGTATATGCTATGTAACATATTTGTTTATCGATACATATATACGACTAAGTGTACAGAATAAATATTGACGTGAATACATACAAATAAGTGTACGGAATGATTAATGACGTGAACAAGATACATTCGACTTCGACTCTTATTACTATACTTGACTCGCACGATGAAGCTACCGACCTCGCGTTCATTGCAAAGCTCATAGCTATAGTGATTACCAGACAAGATTCTAAGCTTGCTTCCGTAGGAGATGACTGCTCTTCCCTCTCGATCATGAAGGGCCTGACTACGGTGATGATGATGAGGCAGAGGCGGCAACCTTGAACGAATTCTTAATCAACAGGACGAGATCCATGCGGCTTATGTGAAGCAAGACTGACGACATACTTGACCAGAAAAGGAAGATGAAGTATTCTTCTTGAAGGTGCCCCTCCAACTACTAGGAATTCTCTCTATTCCTATTTCATTCAATGATCGTGCCTATTCGCGCGTAACGATAATGAGTGTTAGCGCGTGGACCACCGCAATGGTCCTTTCCATGACAGAGGTATAAGGACAGTAGTGTCCCCTCCTTGATTGATCATCTGCTTGAAAGAGAGAAAACTGGGGTAACTGTGCAAGACAATTTATTATTATGGGGGCCCACGTAATAACGACTTGTAGTGCATGGAAATCCTGGTGGACTCTGCGGGTCAAGTTGAAGATCACCATCCCTCCAAAAATAATCTATAGGTGTTCACACCTTCATATGGTAGAACAATACCTAGACAAGTGCCTTAGCACTTTATAAAGTAGGAAACCTGTCTTGCCTACTTCATGTACGAGACGTTTGAGAAAAGACATTTAAGCAAGTAAAGATGGATAGCATTCGAAAAGATTCAGCGACGTTACACTCTCTATCACCTCTACACGAACAACCCCATCACTGGGAAAATATACACATCAATAAAGCTAATATAGCAGGAAATAAATGAAACCTAAATGAGCGAGGCGATGTAACCTCGAGTTCATTTTATTACAAACAGTAAGCCATGTTGGCAAGCCTATGTGGAGGCTTAGTAATTGTTTCCTCGCTCATACATTGATTATATATACATGTGAAATTGGGTGATTACATAATGGCATATGGTGCTATGTACCTCATAGACAATTATGGAATATTGTCTAACCTACCTCATACCTTTTGACAGAAGAGAATGCCGCCCAGACGAGACACAAACACCAGTACGTTACCAAGAACAGAAGCTGAGCTTCAAGAACGCATCTCCCAGGCAATTGCATGACATGAAGCCCTCCGCTCCAAACACAGCGGTGACACTACCGGAAATAGCCCTCCAACTGGCTGCACCTATAAACAATTTCTGGACTACAAGCCACTAAATTTTGATGGCACAGGAGGTACCATTGCGTTTGTTCGTTGGGCAGAAAGGACTGACTCCGTTCTAAGAATAAGTAATTGTTCGCCTCAACAGAGTGTTATCTATATCTCAGGGTTGTTTTTGGATGACGCACTCTCCTGGTGGAACCTTCAGGTTCAGACCCTTGGTGCAGATGCTGCTTATGCACTAAGCTGGGACGAGCTCAAGGAAATGCTGGAAAAGAAATACTGTTCCAGGGTGGAAATCCAGAAGCTTGAGGTAGAGTTCTGGAATCTGAAAATGGACGGACCGAAGATTCCTGAATATGTCCAGCGATTTCACGACTTGTCTAGGGTCGTCCCCTACTTAGTCAAACCAAAATTCAAAAGGATTGAATGATTCATTTGGGGACTTGCACCTCAATTAGGAGCTTGGTTACTACCTCAAGGCCTCCAACCATCGCAGAGGCTATCGATTTAAGCGTTACGCTTACTGAAGAAGCTCTACGTGCGGGAGAATTTTCGGAATCTGAGGATAACAAGAAAGAGACTCATGTGAAGTCATCAGGCAATAAGAAAAGGAAGTCTTCGAACCTAAAGGTGGGCACACAAGCCAGCTCTGGAAGCTCTAAGGCAAACAAAAGAAAGAAAGTGAATCCATCGCATGACAGGAAAACTGTTGGAGCCACTAATAAGGCCGGTGGTAAAATTTACTCGGGGACAAAGCCGAGATGCGGGGAATGCAATTTCCACCATGAAGGACGATGTTTGAGGCCTAAATGCGGAAAGTGTGGAAAGGAAGGACACAGCAAGGACGCCTGTTGAGCGAAGGACCCATATGGGAAAGATAAGAAAGTACCAGGTTGCTACAAATGTGGTGAAGCAGGGCACTTTAGGAAAGATTCCTAGGAAGAAACAAGCAAGGAAGGGTTTTCATGATCGAAGCTCGTGAAGCACGCCAGGATTCAGATGCGGTTACGGGTACGTTCCCTATTAACCAACCCTATGCATCTACTTTTAATTTATACTGGCATCAACTTTAACCTTGCATACTTAAAACTCAAGAAATCGTTTGGCTTAGTTTCGAGTAAAATATACGTCTCGTACTCTTTAGAAATGGGCATAGAGAAGGCTGGTTTAGGCAGACGAAGCAATTAAGGATTATATTTAGGGACTCAGAAGGCCGGAACCTTCTGTTACCGTTGACTTGAGAAGTCAAAATATGATAGTTAGCATGGATTAGATGTCCAAGTATAGAGCCTGAGAACATCCCCGTTATGGAAGGAGTACCAGAAGCCTTTTCTAAAGACTTGCCAGGAACGCCCTCTGCAGCAACAAGAGGAGTTAGGATAAACCTCGTGCCAAGAAAGGCGCCAGTACCGAATGACGTCTTACCGACTAGCTTCGTCCGCGAAGCATGAACCTCCGATATAACTACAAGAGCTGCTAGATAGAGGAACTTAAGAACATGACATCCTTAGTTAAGAACACAAGGAGAAAGTTGACAGTTTCCATTTTGCATATATTCTAGAGAATTGGATATCAAGGATTGGTATCCTTTGCCAAGGACCGATAACATGAACAGACAAATCGTAGGATCCTAGTTACCACTCAAGGATCGACTTGAGGACAGGATGTCCTCCACTATGAATACAAGAAGGAAATATCCCTAAAACGACCTTTAGGACTCGCTTCGAACATTACGAGTTCCTTGTCGTACCATTGGGCTTAACACATCCATCAGCAATATTCATGGACCTCATGAAACGAACATATAAGCCATACCTGGAATAAATCATGATTATACTTATTGACTACATCCTTATATGGCCAACGACCAAGGAAGGTCGTGGGCAACAGCTGCAATTTACCCTGCAACTCTTAGAGAAAAGAACAGTTATGTGTTATGACGACGGAAGGCGGATTTCGAGTTCGCGAAGTGAGAATTTTAAGATACATGGTGGATAAGAACGAAATTCATGCCAACCCTGCAACCAGGAGCGAAGGAGCTAGAGTTGCAATTATGTGACGCTTCTCGACTAAGTCTCGATTATACGTCGATGCAACGCGACCACAACATTGCATGCGCGACACATTGATTAAGAGATCATGAAAAGAAGCCATGATCTAGATATCGTATTGCGCGCCGCAAAATTGACGACATTACCTGCAGGAAAACGCTACACGATCTTTTCCAACCACAAGGGTTGCAGCACCCCGTTGATCGTAAGAACTCGAATATTAACAAAGATGGACTAAGCTACTGAACGATGCAGACTATATGAACATGATACGTGCTTGTGTGATAAACTTCGATGAAAAGTTGGAACACTCACTTGCCCTTAGTAGAGTTTTCCTACGACAGTATTTATCACACCGCATTTTAAACCACTTCGTGTGAAGCTTTAGGTGGAACATAATAAGTCGATCCCCGTCATGTTGATCAGAGACCAGGAATAAGCAATCTACTGGCCGAGTTGGTCTAGGAAAAACTAGAGGCAAATTGTTCAGTTATGTGATCATATTGAGACAGCCCGCAGAATACAGAAAGATTAGGCCGATGAGCGGCAGAAATCGTACGAATTTGAGACAAGAAGTATGACTAAAATGAGAGCCTCGCCTAGAGAAGGCGTAGAGTGATTAGGAAAACGAAAAGGTTGAATCCCCGATGTAGGGATCGGAATCATTGCTCACAAGATGAAACTTCCAGAAAAAGATCAGTAGTGATCGCGACGCATTCATATGTCTAGTCTTCAGAGGAGTCTGACTCAAGGAACAGTCGTTGTTCCCACAAATAAGATTCACGTCAATGACAAAAACGACAAAATTACTATAAAACCTGTTAAGGTTTCGGACCAAGAGTCCACAATACTATAAAACCTGTTAAGGTTATGGACCAAGAGTCCACAAGACACCGAAAAGACATAATTGATTTACTTGAGTACGATAGAATTTATAACATGACCCAGAGTACATGGGCACATGAAGACAAATGTTAAACATAAGTGACCATACCTGAATCACAACTCCCCTGCGACCAATGGCATCGCTTGAATTTCGGGACGAAATTCTTTTAACAGGGGGAGACTGTGACAACCGTCACTTTTCCGTACATTCCGTACACTAAATGAACAGTAATCTATACTTAAATTATTGTGCATGATCTAGTTACGAGACAAATGAATTTTTGATTACTGTTATATACATACAATGGCATTTCATATTCGTTGCTACACGCAACACGATATAGTGCTAATAATGCACAGAGCAGAATTGGCACCAATATTAGACAAAAAAAAATACTGACAACGTTCAGTACATAGACAGACAATATTTTTGAGGCCCAGTATGAGCCAGAGACGATGTATTACACTAGTATAGTGTGTAGGAAAGTAAGGACCACAAAACTGCTTTTCTAGGTTATGGATAAAGTGCCGGAAAGTGCCTTAAAACACACTAAAAGTGCAGAATTCTGCAGAAAATAACCAAAATTCAGCTATATTCAGCATTTAAACATCTAATTATAATGCAGAAAAATGGTTTAATGGTCTAGAATACTTTCCTAAGTGTCGGGAATTGAAACTATCATAAAATATAACATAAAGCACACTAAACTGCGCTATTTAGCACTTTAACGAACCGGTAACCAACCGAACAATCGGGCACTACCCGACACTACCCGAAACACCAAAATTTAACAAGAAGCATTGTTTTAATATTACGAAGCTAGTTATCGCCCATAAACATCATATTACATCTCTAAACATATAAACACACTTAACACCTAATTTAACACTTAAAAGGTAACTAGATTATGTAACTAAGAGTTGAAACCAAACTAGACCCCCCCCCCCTTCAAAACCGGTTAGGGGACATAGGCCCCACAAGAGATTTCTTTGGTATATTTTATTGGATATGTTGGGGTATATTCCAACACATTATACCTTATGCTTTACTAATGTTGGAAGAAATTATTTATAAACCATAAGTTAGTAACATAAGCCACATATATCATCTTCAACAATTCAACCCCTTCTCTTCTCCTCCATGTTCTCGGATCCAAACACCCCTCCTATATCCTCCATTTTCAATCCATTTCCAAGTAATCTAAGGTGATCTAGAGGTGTAAGAAGCTAAGTTAGGAAGCTTGGAGGCCTTGGGGATTGAAGGACCTTCACCATTTTCTTTTATCCACCTCATTTCTTCTCTTGATCATCCCTAGCCTTGAGCTAGTAGTAAGAACACTAATCTTTCTATTTTACATCTATTTCAAGTGGTTAAAAGAATATACTGATGATAATCTTGAAGAACACTAAGAAACTTGAACTTGAAACATGAACATAAGCTTGAATACATAAGAAATCTTAATGTTTACATGTTGTTATACTTGTTGATTGTTGTTTACTCATGTATTTGATGTTGATCATCATATGATCTTGCTAGATCATGATTAAAAACAGAATCTAGCAAGATGAGAGGATGAAAGTGTTAAAGATTAATGAATCATCCTCACAAAAGTCATGAACTTGAATGAATGAATAAATTGTTTTCTTGATAAGTGATGAACAAATTAAGTTTAAAGTCTTGTAGATCTAAAACTTCAAGGATGATTTACCAAGAAACCAAGTTAAAAATACAAGTTTTACTTAATCTTGGATTTTAAATGAATGAACCTTATTTTTGGTGATTAATAAGGTGTAGAAACATGTGTGTAACAAGAAAAATTCATAAAGAAATATTTTTAGAAAATGTGACCACAAGTTGTGAAGATCTATTTTCTTTTAAAATGATGTTTTTAAAGAATCAATCACACTTTGAAGGGTAACTAAACTTACTAAGTACACTAGTAAGTTACTACAAATTTTTACAAGGTTTCAAGTTCATGACATAGTGTAAATTTCATATTTTTGACAAATGATTAGTGTTGAATGATTTGTTGATGATTGGTGATTATTTTACAAAAGAAAATGATATGCTTGAAAGCATAGAAACCTCCATTTTTAGGGGAAACTATGGCAAAATTTTCTAAAAATACCAACACTTAGAAAATATTTTCTAAACAAGTGTTTACAAGTGTATTTTTAACTATGATTTTCCATACAAACTTTGCCATAGATTTTTGTAACAAAAATACAAGCATTGGAGGTTGGTTTTTTTTACAAATAAAAATGGGTAAATATGTATTTCGAATATATATTTACATTTAAGACATTGTGTGTGATTATGTGAAATAGTTATATTATATTAGGGAAAATAATATAACTTACAAATACCAAGAATTTACAAACACCAAAATAATACCAAAAGTTACATGAAATGAAATATATAAGTTACACGCTTGATATTGTAAAACCAAACGCATAACGTAACTTACGAAATATTCCGAGAAATACCGCTACAATATATTTTTGGTAAATATTATTTTGGAAACGAAAGAAGTGAAAATATGATTTTCGTTATTATTACAAAGTATATCATATTTTCGACAGAGAGGGAATATATTACTTTGGAAGTAAAAATATATTTCTTAGAATATTTTAGAAGATATATGATTTTTGAAGAAAAATATATATTTTCTGGACGATACATTATTTTTGGACAATACAAGTCTACATTGTGACATCTGTGTCACTTCAGCCATCAAACAAATACCAAACCAATGAAATATTGTATTTCACACTTGGGATTTGTATAAACATGTGTATCATTTGCACATATCAACTCTTGTTCGATTTCGGGCTCTAAATCGCTTTCTGGAAGGTTATACGCGCACTGATGCGTAAATATAACCAGTTTAATGCAACAAACACTCCGGAATAGTGACATAGGCTTAACATACCCTAAATAACCTTTATATAACTTAGAAATAAGTTTTGGAAGGTTTAGTATGCCGAAATCAAGTCTATTCGCTTACAGGGACTAAATATGACAAACTGCGAATGTATGCCAATTTGAACTATAACGGACATTCCGGAACTTGATCATAAGTTAAACATACCCTAAATATCCTTTACATAGCTTAGAAATAGGCTTTGAGGGGTTCGGTATGCTAAAATAAACTTTATTGATCAATAGGGACTAAAAGCGTCAAAAAATGCACAAGTTTGCATTTTCGCGCATATTTTACGTTCTGAATATATCCGGACATCCAAAAATTCATGTAATCATTAAAATATTATGTTTTAGTGTGTGGCATGATAAATTTCATTCGTCGCTTAATTTGGATCGTTTTTGCGTTCGTTACGACTTCCGTCGTAATTAACCGAACAACGCAACCGTACGACCAAACGAACCGACATCCGAGATATTTTTGAGCATGTTTTGAGTTCCCTATACTTTAACTTCATTTTAGAGCCTTGAAATGAGGTTAACAGGGCTTAAACGTGTCAAAAATGAGCCGAAATGCAAGTTTCTGATGTGCAGGGACCTGTTTTGACAATCTGCCAAAGTTGGCCAGGCGGCCCGCGTAAGCCAAGCTTAATTCTTACGCGGGGCGCGAGAGCCTGTCAGACAGAAACTTCAGATTTTGCAATCTGGGTCGAATTCAAGGGTTTTAATGCAATTTTTGCAATACCATAGGCTAAATTTGATGGTTTTCTTGTGCCCCATTGTTTAGCAATACCATGGGCCCAAGTGGAGGGTCTAGATCGAAGCTCGTTTCCCGATAAACGATCCTAACGGTTCTAGCTCTCCTATAAATACCGACCTTCATTTCATTCATTCCTCACTTGAATTCTGAGATTTTCTCTAAGTTGGAGTGATTATCACTTCATACCTGAGAAATACTTGGAATTCAATCTTGCGGGGACCCTCTGTAAGTATTCTTTCGCGTTTTTCATTCGTTTTAGCGTTAAAGTCAAACTGTGTTTGACTTTCTGCATTGACTAGTTTATGGTCAACGCGAAGTTCGTTTGAACTTCATAACATGAGCGTAATCACGATGGTTATAGTCCCTAGTGACTATACCTACTGATTACCACGTTATCTAGGCTCAGTGACGAGTCGTAGTTTCTGCCAAAATACGTTTTCTCGCGTATTTTGTAACCAAACTACTCTAGGGTATTAAAACAGTTTGTTTTAATACCAAACCTGTTTTCTCACTTTATTAAACATGTTCTAGCATGTTTAGCTCGTCGCTTTTAGATTTGTGCTTGTCTAGGGTCGTAAAGGTAAGCGATCTAAACAATCGCTTATACTTCCGATCCCGACCCATTTGGTCGATCATTAGGATCCGACCAAACAATTTAGGTGACCATAGTTGTATAGGGAATAACCTTCCAAGGTTATACCTTATGGTCACGTCGTTTAAGTAGTTGTATGATAGGTAGTTTATATGCCTTAGGTAAATTACCAAAATACCCTTTTTACGCATAAATTCATTTTAAGCATATGTAACGTAACTTTTGACATCTAAATTGATTTAGCAACAATATTAAACATGTTAAGGCATGTTTCACTTGTCATAGGGCTAGTTAGGCGTTCCGAATGCGTTTTACGCGAACGACGCGTTAAAGTAGCATAAGCTACCTAAACGGGTCGTAATGGGTCTTAAGCACTTAGATTAGGTTTCATTTTAGTATGTAGGCTTTATTAAACCATATCATATGAGTTCCAATACTCATTTGGTTTACGAAACCTCATACTATCCAATCCCCTGATTTAGGTCTGGTTATTTATGTAGTTATCTATATAGGGTGTCGTTTGATTCCGTGATCCCTCTAGCTTTGCTTGGTTGTTGTTCAAGACTTCTAAGCACCCTCAAATGAGTACATAGTCCCCTCTTTTACTGTTTTTCAAACATTTTGGGGGTGAAACACATGTGCCTACTTGTTACTTTCATGCTTTTCATGTTTTCATATCATATACTTGCTATGTTCACTAGTACACTATTAGTACATGATTTCATTATGTTTTTGCTATGTGTGTCCATTGTGTGCATACTTAGTACATTGTTTTACATGACATTTCATGCTATGTATGTTCATCATACTTAGTACATTTGTTTTACATCACATGCTATGTATGTTCATTTGTTGCATACTTAGTACATTCACATCACATCACATGCTTACATTTTGGTATGACATTTGGTTTGTTTAAATGGGACAATATACATTCATTAACATTGATCACGCCGCTCGGTAGTAGGTAGTGGTACCATAGGACTTGACAAATCTTGTTCCTAAAATCCTAGGTTTGTTTGGATGGATGGAATGACTGAATCCGAAAACATTTCTTTTGATAACTTTTACTCTAAGGTTATCCTGCTGTCTCAAGGCTTGAATGTATGCATTTTCACAACACCGCATAGATGTTTGTATCAGTATAGCATGCATTTCCACAAAACATAACTTTGATTTAAACCAAGTTTTACTTCAATACTTTGTTTTGTGCATTTTCACCTATGGTTTAGTTGATACATTTCGCTAGCCATACATATCATTTTGGTTACACACTACATGATTTACTTTTGACACATAAACATTTTTGACATTGGTTATACATTACATGATTTACATTTTGACATAAACATTTGACATATTATTCAATACATTTGCCAAATGGTTTAAACATAGACATTTGACATTGGTGGTTGGTTTGGGTAAGTGATTTAAGTAACGAGGCGTGTATAATATGATACAAGCATGGTGGATACGCCGCTGGTACTTCCTATATATAAGTGTTTGTATGATATTACATATCGCAGCGTTGTTTAAATCATTTCAGTTTAGACATATTTTTCACAAGACATTGTTTTACAAACAACTTGTTTTATACAAATTCATTTTTACTTGGTTATTCATTTAACCTTACAATCATTCTTTTATCTATACATATCTATCATTGCTTTTCAAATGATTAATAAAAAAACAAAACATTTTACAAGGATCATGACTGATTTTTGTTAAACAACTTTTTTTTTCTAAACTTATAAGTCATGAATCCTAAATCAATAAAACCTATGTACTCGCCGGCATTTTTATGCTGATGTACCTATTTTCACATGTGTTTCAGGAGATGATGCATAGGATTGATCAAGATACACATAGGCGAACTTGGGCCTTGTTAGTACACGAATGTCTATCGCCTTCGTCAATCTAAGCAGTAGCAAGAAACCGAAGAAACCAAGACTTTGTAAATGTCATATCTAGTTAAAAGGCAAGGTGGCAAACTTGTAATTAATGAGAACTTTCATTAAAATGCCTTGACCTATAAATAGGGGATTATGTCATTAGTTAGATTAGATTTTGGTGAAATAGAAGATTTGGAGGAAGACTTCTAGAGAGAGAAAGTCTAGAGAGAGAAAGTGTTGTACACGTGATTCTTGTACCGAACTTGTCATATCTTGCAATAGATTCACGTTTCTAGTACGTTATTGTGTGTTCGGTCACGCACGTTCACGGATTCCGCACGTGAAACGTTCGTTACGCAATCGAATGGCGTCAAAACCGGTCCTACAATTGGTATCAGAGCCAGTTGCGACTTAGTTTGCTAGATACAAAGCGTTTTACACGGACTTTTGAAGATTTGGACTGTTTGAACGGTGGAAATGGACTGAAATTTGGACACAAGGTGTAAAATACACTAATAACAAACCCTTGAAAGAATCAGAACAAAATTCGGCCTAATAGTGACAAAAAACCCCTCGTGAAGTAGGTTCGCGTATACGACAGTCTTCTGGTTCGCTTTTCTGGTCCACTCCAAAGTACAAGTTTTGCTGGTTCGCTCCTGATTCTTGTTCTGGTCCGCTCGAAATGTCTGTTTTGGTTGCTAGTTCGCTCGTCTGGTCCGCTTGAAGGGCAATTTTACAGGTTCGCTCCTAGGGTATTACTCTGGTCCGCTCGAAAGACTCTTACCTGGTTCGCTCATTGGGCAGTTTCAAGGTTCGCTCGAAGTGATCATTCTGGTCCGCTCTTAGTGCCATTTCTGGTTCGCTCCAAAGACCATCTGTTGGTTCGCTCATAAGTGCAAAGTCTGGTCTGCTCAAAGATCAGTTTCTGGTCCGCTCCAGTGTACATTTCCTGGTTCGCTTATTCAGACTGTGTGGAAATTTCTTTGTTACGACTGAAAATGGAAAGCGAAGATTTTTATAACATGTTTGCGGGTAGTGGTGGAGTTACTCAGAGTCCTGCTAGCATCATGCAGAATGTAAATCTGGAAAACGAGCTTGGAACGATGCAGAAGCCTCCGAAATTGATGAGTTTGGATGAATATTCAGGGTGGTCCGGGAGGTTCAAAAATTGGGTGCAGGCCAACCATCTAGAGTGCTGGATAAAAATCGAACGGAAGTATGTTCCTCCGGTAGACGGGTTGAATATGTTGAAGACCATCGCAAGTCTTACAGATGCAGAGCAGATTGAATTCAAAGCAGAAAAGAAGATGGTTAGCATTCTGCAGCAAGCGATAAAAGAGGATATTCTAGTTCTACTACAGCACGATGATAGTGCACAGTCGATATGGCAAGCTTTAGAACAGAAATTCAAAGGCAGTGTGTCGATGATCAAGAGTAAGAAAGCACTGATAAAGAAAGAATTTGATATATTCACTGGAATTAAAGGTGAATCGACAAAGCAGCTTATCGAAAGGTATTGTCATCTGGTGGTAGAGATGAGAAGGTTGAAAATCGAAAAGACGAATGAGGAATGGATAGACAAGTTGTGTGATGCACTTCCCTATGAGGAATGGGGAACGTACTTGATGATGTTGAAAAATAGTTCAGATTTCGTGAACTATAGTTTGAGCGTGTTTATAGAGAAGATCGAGCCTCATGAGTTGGAATTGGTAAAGATCAAAAAGATGAACTCAGCGAATATGCCACAAGATGTGTCTTTGTATTATGAGAATAGTCCAGCAACATCGAATGTTCAGAGTCCGAAGATTCAAACCGGGTTTAGTGCAGACAACACATCTACTGCTGCTTCAAATGCCTATCAGTCAAATCAGTCGACTCCATTTGCCAACTTCGAGCCAAATGTCAAAGTCTCAGAGCAGAATTCTCCTCAAAGTTCTACAGGTTCAAATCAACAGACGTTTGTGTCCGGTGTTCAATGCAACATAGCGGTCAACATCAAGAATGGGAATGAGATCACTGAGAATGCAGCCAAGCAGCACATTGCTTTACTGGCATCAGTTCTGGAAGCTTATGAAGGTTTGGTAGCAGGAAGGATCGGTAATCCCGATATGACTAAAGAGGATTACGATCAGATTGATCCGGAAGAACTTGAATTGATAGATATAAAGTGGTGCATGGCGAGTCTGGTACGAAGAGCTCAACGCTTTATGGAGATCACTGGTAGAAGCAGTTTGTCAGGCCCTGATCAGAAATTAGGGTTCAATAAGTCAAAGGTTACTTGTTTTAAGTGCAAAGAACGTGGTCATTTCAAGCGCGAATGTCCCAATCGTGAAGTGCAGAATCATCAGAACCCGTTTACAAACGATTATTACAGACAAGCTATATATCATCGACCAAATCAACAATCTGTTGTTCAAATGCCTCAGATTGAGAACAAACCAGAGAAGGCACTTATCGTAAACCAAGATGATGAAAAAGTTGCGTCTGGGTTTAGTTGGGACAAGTATATTCCAGGAAAGGATGATCAAGCAATGATGGCTGAGGTAGTTGAGATTACCGAGACAGTTGCAGAGTCGAAGGTTATCGATGAGGTAGTTACTGAGAATATCGGTGAAGTAGTTTCTGAGAGTGTTGTTGAGTCTGGTTCTGAAGTGGTTGAGGAAGTAGTTACTGAGATGGTAGATGACGTTTCTGAGGTGGTGGTTGAAGAAGTTGTTGAGGTTGTTGATAAAGTGATTCCGGAGGTTGTTGAAAAGGTTTCTAAAGATAGTTCTGCAAAAGCTGAGGAATCTGTGACAGAAGTTCTCAACTTTCAATCACGGCAGGAGGAATTTGTTTATACAATGAAATCTATTCTGCCTCCTAACGTTTTTGATTCTTTTGCAGATTATTTTGAAGAGCCAAGAACTGGAATGTGTCCAAGATTTTGGTGAAAAAGAAGATTTGGAGGAAGACTTCTAGAAAGAGAAAGTCTAGAGAGAGAAAGTCGTTGTAATCGTGATTCGTGTACCGGAATTGTCATATTTCTCAATGGAATCACGTTAGTAGTACGTTGTTGTGTGTTCGGTCACGCACGTTCACGGATTCCACACGTGAAACGTTCGTTTCGCAATCGAACGGTGTCAAAACCGGTCCTACAGGCCTTAGTGACAATAAAAGATGCAAGAGTAGTTAATTTTGTTATACATCTTTTGTTAAGACATTGTAACTCTTTTTATCAATAAAACAACATTTTAATTTTTCCATGTGTTATGAAACAATGATTCTGTTACAACACTCCCCGACGATTCCGCCACGTTTTGTTGTTTTACGTGGTCGGGGTGTGACATACATATATTTTCTAAGTGAAAATATATTATTTTGAAAACTACAAATACAAGAATACATGTATGAAATACTCCCATCCTTGGGAAGGAAACACAAAAACGAATACTTGAAAAAGTATTATAACTCTGGATGATGCAAAGACATAAAGAAAACGTAACTCAAAACATGAATACTAAGACAAGGCACGACCCGCTCGTCTAATAGACCCTAGCATATTGTAGGTAGTCGTATTTGCTGACGAGATTTGAGTTACGAGTACTGAAGACGCAAAACAGTGAGTTCATGCTCCCCCTTTTCTTTAACTGTTTTTGGTTTTATAACTCTCGGGGGTGAAATACATGTTACAAATGCTTAAATGGTATGAAACACCTATTAAATACTAGATCATGTGAGCATAGACTAAATACTAAAAATGCCATAGTCTTGGTGAAAACTAGTACCAAGCCATTAAAAACATTCATTAATTAGGGACGAGGGTTAGATCTAACGGGTATGGCCGAACCCCACTCATGGTCAAAACTAGTACCTAGTAGTGCTTCGGAGTCCCAGTCAAGGTTAATCGACACAGTCGAAGGAAATCGACACAGTCGAGGGTAATCGACACAGTCAAGGAGTCAGAACGAGTACTCCGACAAGGAATCAGAACGAGTATTCCGACAAGGAGTCATAACAAGTACTCCCCGTGTCCTCACATGCCTTAAAGTTCTTGTAAAACATTCCTGTTCATACATGTTTTTCATACCTGTTTACAAAAGAGTCTCTCAAAGATTTACAACAATTTCAGTACACAAACTAGACGCATGAACTCGCTCAACTTTTTGTTGATGTTTTCCAAAATTACATGTATTTCAAGTAACAGGATGGATCTTGGACGCAGGTGTCGTAACTAGAAGTTTAGATGTCATCCACTTTTGTTGGTTTGTAACCTAGTCGAAGGTTGTGTTTTAAAAACTTGAATAAATAATGTTTGTAATACATAAATTTTATGAATGGATGAACATCGTTTTGATCATGTAGTTGTTTATTACGATTGAATGCAATGATATTAAACCAGTCACACATCATACGCTTCCGCCAAAGACAGGGTGTGACACGCATCGCAACACTCAACACGCGAATCGAAACTGCAAAACTCGTCGCGCTGTGCACTCGAATCGAGTGGCCAGCCGACCGAGGTGCCACCCGGTCGGGTTACCACTCGATCAACCAGCCTCTTTCCTCATTTCCATTTATGGAAACCCTATAAATACCCTCATATGTCAACATCTCTTGATGTTGACAGCTCTCTCTCTCCCAACTCGCTCCAGCCGTTATTTCTTCAGATTTCTCGCGATTCTTGTAAGTTTTCCACCTAAATCTTGTACTTTCTTGATCTACACGCACTCCTACACCTTTCTATCTTTTGAATCTTAACTTTTAACCGTGAAATCACTAGATTTGAGGTGTTCTAGGATGATGTCATCATGGTGTTCTTATGAACTTCATGTTTTGGCTTCAATCCACCAAGAACAACTTAGATCTGAATGATTTCTACACAAATAAACAAAGATCTTGCATAGATCTAAACATATTCATGGTGAGAAAGGATTGAAAGATGGTTTCTAACTTTCTTTCAACTCTTTTACACTCAATGCACTCAAACCGATAGATCTGAATGATTTCTACACAAATAAACAAAGATCTTTCGTAGATCTAAACATATTCATGGTGAGAAAGGATTGAAAGATGGTTTCTAACTTTCTTTCAACTCTTTTACACTCAATGCACTCAAACCGATAGAATCGGAGCTTGTTCTAACCTTCTACTCCTTCTTAGTGTTGTGTTGGATCAAGATCTGGATTCTATCCACGGGAATTCTGATTTCGGGTTGAACATGAAACACTGTCTCGAACAGTTAACTGGTCGGACTAGGGTGGTTCCTGTCCGATCGGGTCACTAAGTCTTGACGAGGTTTCTGTTGTTTAGCACTTTATCAAATCGCCTCGAGAAAGCTCAAACTATCAGAACGACCAAGGAAGAAGACGATCAGGTCATCTGGGATGGATTGCTGTCCGATCGTATTGCCATCCGATCGGATTGCCGCCCGACCGGACAGCCACCCGATCGGCTTGCACCTTGGGCCCCACACTTAACTTTTATTTCAACATTTTGAGGTTTGGAACATCGAACGGATTACCACCCGACCGTGTGATGTTTTGACTTCAACACTTAAACAATTTTCAACATGTTCAATGCATACGGATTGCCACCCGATCGGATTGCCATCCGATCAAGTGACCGTCCTGCTGTGAACTTGTTCTCACTGAAGTGTCCTACCAATCGTATTGTCGCCCGATCGGACCTTCGTTCGATCGATCGACTTGAAAGGTAGAGATACTTCTCTATTTTCAAAATGCTACAACGAAAACTTCAAAAGACAAGCCATCATACACAAACACATCCATCCCAAACGAGATGACAATCCAATCAAGTGGCCTCCCGATCAGGCGACCACCCGAACGGGTTGTCATCCAATCGACCGGCCACCCGATCGGATTGCCACCCGATCGAATTACCATTCAACCCACTGACACCTTGTACCGTTTTACGCGCCACTTATCGTTTATGTTATCGTTCTGATCAGGCTAAACTTGCTCTAAGCGCTCCCTTCAATCCATCATCGCTGTGAGTATACTCAAACCCTTTTTGCTTTACGCACTTTTGGGCGTTACATACGTTACTTATTCTAAATCACATCGAACACACTACGCAATTACCTTAACGCTAACCGTTACCGCATGTTATACGTGACTTAATGAATGCTTGTTTGTTATGTTTGCACATGGAATGTTGTCTACCTGCCTTAGCAACGATAGTACTATTAGTTTGGACTCAGCACCTGTTCACTCAGGGGTTGTTAAGGACAATTTGTTACATGGCTTACAGTGGTGAGTGTGTATTACGAACTGCCTTGGGCAGTCAACCCGCAGTCATTGGTATCGATAGGTTCATGTCGATAACTAACGTGCTTCATTTTACACTGTGTACATGCTGGTTATACGTAAACGATTTCAACTCTATTATACCTACTAAACTTGTATCCTCACCTTTACACTATGTGTATTGACTTTTACTTTAACGTATGTGGCAGGTGCTTAAGATGTTATATTGCTTGGCTTGCTATGAAATCGAGGCTAGGAAAGGTCTAGAAACGAATAAACGAATTGTCTGTATTTGAAATCGGAGTTGTCGAAACAGAACAATTTGACTAGATTTTGTCTGTAATAATTATATTACTTTTTATGTCATGGTATGGGACGTGATGCTTTAAGTAATTAGTAATTATAGTTGTTATGGAAACTTCTGGACAATCTGTTTCGCTCAGTGCCACGCCCCGATGTTTCCGCCATCGGTTGGGGTGTGATATAAACCATCATTTTTGAGGTCCAAGTTGGGACTTTTAGTAAACTTTTTATACTTGTTTATCATTACTTTGTTTTTGGAACTTCTTCATACCAAACCAAGTCACCAACAAGCTTCTATGTTGAGGGACTTGTGTTAAGTTTAACCACCAGAATATTGAGGCACAGTTTCATATCCTTGTAAGTCACTAAGTAACCCGCAAACAACTATATGAGTAAAACCAAACCAAGTCTCCAACAAGCAATGTTGGAAGACTTCTGTTAAGGTATGAACGGTGTTATTAAGGACTTTGGTTGTACGACTAAGCTTCCACCATCCCTCACTTGGTTACTTGGCAAAATAGTTAGTTTACTTATGCATTTCTTTACTTGTATTCATGATAGTCCGAATCATCAACTGTGTTGGCATTTTGTGCAATGGTGAAACTCTTGAGGTTAATGGATTACTCTACCTCTAATGCTTGACTAATACTTGACTATATACATAATAATCCTTATATAATAATTCCTCCAAAACCAAGCCATAATACCACCCAATCCATGGTTGAATGTTATGTGTTAAGGTAGAGAACATCCGAGTCTTGGATTCCTTATTTTGGAGTTCTAATGGGTGTTTAACACTCATGAAACATACACACTAGTAATAGTCTCCAAATAAGTATTTAAGCGGGATATGTTTTTATGTATATTCATACTCGTAAATTTCTGTTTATTTTCCAATATTCAATCCTTATACTTATACGCCCATGTTTACCATTACATATTATAGGGTGACTTTGGTATTCTACTCTAAACTCGGTCGCTCGCGTCTTTTGGATTTTCTTCGCAAACCGTGAGTTCACACTATACCATTTTATGCTTTAAACACTATTTGGGTTACAACATGTATCCATACTAAATACACAAACACACACATATAGGCAAACTTTATCGAACACTCAATCTTTAAGCATGCTTATTTTTTATGCTAATTGTGACACATGCTAGATTAGTCTTATGCTAAGCTAAATATCATTAACCTTTTAAGTCTCCCTAAACATGTATAACGCTATAGGATTAGCACACCGCCCCGTTTTGTGGGTCGTTGTTAAATTAATTTTTACGGTCTTAATTGGTTTGGCGCTAAGGTTACGCTAGTGCCAAACTTTGGATTGATTTTTAGCTATTGCATGCTAGTATGATACATAATTTAATATGCCATAAACATGTGGATTGGAGATTATTCTATCTATACTATCTAAACAAACTAGTATGTTCACCGACATAATTTATGTTGACGGATATTTTATTCATGTGGCGGGAATCGTTTGAGATGCTATCACAAGAAAATTATTTAGGGTGTAGGGGTGAGCAAGTTTAGGTCCGGACTGAAAATAACCGAGAACCGAACCGAAAATATACCCAACCCGACCCGAACCCAAGTACCTAGGTATTTAGATCGGTTCCAATTTTTCATATAAAATCGGGTCGGGTCGGTTCTCGGTTCTTTTCATGGTGAAACCCGACTTGGACCTATGGACCGGAACCGACCCTATATTTAGGGTAGTGAATCGGTTCTGTATTTTATGTTTGATCGGTTCTCGGGTCAGGTCGGGTAATGGTCGGGTAGGGTCGGGTTTTTCCTTTTGCTCACCCCTATTAGGGTGGATTTAGATACTCGCCAAATTTATCTATGCATTTGATGTTTTTAGTCATGAAATTTTCAATTGGTGTATTTCCCTTTTGAACAATGTAATGTTTGATTCGATGATATGAAAATAAAATTTTGAATCTTAATATATATCACAATTTAGTGTTATGATGTCTTTGAGCGATCTATTACGTCTCGCCTCGATGTTTCCGTCACAGTTAGGGTGTGACAATCTAGTCTTTCAAATTCACAAGTCAGAACAGCAGGCAATACAACATTTAAAAAAAAATATATTATTTCATACTTTGAATAACTAACATTCTTATTTATAAACAACTACACTTTTATTTTTTACAAAGATACGTACACCTATCTCTTCTGCAGTAAAAAAAAAATTGTGCAATCACTTCACATCAAATTCATCCATTTTAATTGTTTATTTAACTGTTGGTTTAAATCCACAAAAATAATTTGTTTATTTTTTTTTATTTTAAAATTATGTTTCTTTTTATCGTTTTCCAAACTTCGTATAATATTACTCAAAAGTTTACCCATTATCATTTTTTACAACATTTCAACTAAATAACTCCGTGTTTGAGACAATATATATAAGTTGTTTATATGTTATTAGTAACTTTTTACTTAGAACTATTTTTTTTGACTTAGGTATTAATATATATTATTCCTGTTGACTATTTATTAAACAAATAAAATATTAAAGAAATATCATAATGTTGTTTCTTTGATGAAATTAATGAAGTGGCAAAAGTGGTCAAAACTAAGGTCCATTTTGGCCTTCTACTCTATACTTAATTTTATTGAACAAACTGTTTTAATTAGAGATGAGCACGATAATGAAAGTAATGATATCGAAAAACGAGGAAAATGGTACCGGTACTGAATATACCGGTTTGATATTAATACCGGTACCGAAAAATGAGGAAAATGAGTACCGATACTGAATATAACTGGTACGGTACGATATCGGTATCAAATGCTCATCTATAGTTTTAATACAATAGATTCGTATTGTTTCTTGAGGTTTAATTCACATGCGGGTACAATATGTAAATTTTGTAAAAAAGAAAATAAAATATGTGATTATTACAATTTATAAGAACTTATGCTGCAAAACACGACCATGTTGACTATGTCAACAAAGTTGAAATAGAAGCGTATTGTTTCTTGAGGTTTAATTAATATGTGGGTACAATATGTAAATTTTGTAAAAAATGAAATAAAATAAAATATGTGATTTATTATAATTTATAAGAACTTATGCCGCAAAACACGACCATGTTGACTATGTCAACAAAGTTGAAAGATTTTGGGTATAGACCTAAACTATCTCAACTACCCATATGCTTGACGTTGAATACAACCTCAAAGGGAATGGTAAAAAACATATTTATGCTTTAACTTGAAACTTTAAAACAAACTATTTCAAACTCAAGCTTGATGATGCAATATTCATGGAAGTAGTTATGCCCACATCATGATTGATGATGATTACAGACGTGAATAAGTTGAGCTACTAGTAGGTAATTCGAATTTTGTTCACTAAAAGTTTAAATCAAGATAAACGTAAATGAAGTAGACCACCTTGAAACATTAGAGCTCTGACTATATTCAAAATGTGTTTATACTTCCTTTCAATAACATCATATTGCTTTGGTGTTCATGAACAAGAAGTTTGATGTATAATACCTTTGATGTTACCAAAAAAAAAAAACATTCATTTGATTATTTACAAATTTAGTTCCATTTTCACTTCTAAACATCTTAGCCTTCATTTTAAACTGAGTTAATATCAAATATTAAAAAACTGTTAGATTTTTCATAACTTTCATTTTGTTCCTAAGAAGATAACACCAAACAGACCAAGAGTAATAATCAACCATAGTTAAAAAATATTTGTACCCTTCATAGCTAGTTATCTTATAAGGACCTCATAAGTCTAAATGAATTAGATCACCAACACTTTTAGACTTGTGATCATTTAGTGGAAAAGAAACTCTACCTCGTTTAGACTTGTGACAAATTTCACAATGACCATGTTCAACAGAGTTAATACCAAGACTACCTTTTAAAACAATTAGAACCTGATCAGATGGGTGACCTAACCTACTGTGTCACATATTAGATTACAAAACACTATTGAAGCACATATTCGCAGAGTTACCATTTTTACCAATAAAATATAGACCATTATCCTGACTACCAATCACCAGGCCTTTTTTTTATTTCAAATCCTGTAACATACAATTGTTTTCATTAAACAACACTAATCTTATTATCTTTAGCAAGTTTATGAGCAGATAATAGATTAATACTATAATCAGGAACATAGAAAACATCTTTCAAAACAACATCATTTATTAACTTTAGTTCTCCAATTTTTAAAACCCTAACACTTGTTCCATATGGATGACTAACCTTTAATCCACATTCAGATACATCAATACAATTAAACATGTCTTTGTCAGTTTTAATCATATACGATTAGCACCGGAATCAACAATCCAATTAAAATCATGAACAAAACTCATACTACTAGAACGACTAACACAATTTTACATACAGAATAACTCACCTTCTATATTCGACTTCAATTGTTCTCCCCCTGGTTTATCACCAACCAGACTTAACAACCTAAAAATCTGCTCAGAAGTAAATGGTAAAGCAGAAACAACAGAACTAGAAGGACTAGTAGACATACTAGATTTATTATTATTATTATTATTATTATTATTATTATTATTATTATTATTATTATTATTATTATTATTATTATTATTATTATTATTATTATTATTATTATTATTAGGTAAAGGATCCTGTACAAAGTCATACTTTTGTAAGAAGTGTGAGAAATAATTTGGTGATGACAAGTGTCCTCTATCTTAATTAATTCAAAAGGGTATATTAGTAATTTACCTTTCTTATCAATTAATTGAGTTTCAAGATAACTAGAAAAAAAAAAAACTGTCGTCCTATTTTTTTGCAAGATCAAATTCCATTTTCACTCCTATTTTTTTGCAAGATCAAATTCCATTTTCACCTACGTATGCCATAAAACATCAGTTATACATTTATGATGGTGACCACAAAATGAAGTGAAAGTGAGACTTAGATTGCCAACAAACGTATTACTATTTTTTGTTCTTAAAATGTAGACCATGGCCATTAAATCTGCATATACTGATATCAAGTATGTCGTCCATTTTGCAAGATCTAATATGGGTTCATCATGGTGTTTTAAAATCTGAGAATGTTTTGTATTGATAAAACACCATGACTTGAATCATAGATTTTTAAAACACCACGCAATGAACAATGTCTCCAAATAAAACACCATGACTTGAATCATAGTCATGGTGTTTTAAAATCTGGGAATGTTTTGTATTGATAAAACACTATGCCTTGAATCATAGATGTTTAAAACACCACACCATGAACAATGTTTCCAGATAAAACACCATGACTTGAATCATAGATGTTTAAAACGCCACGCCATGAACAGTGTCTCCAGATAAAACACCATGACTTGAATCATAGCCATGGTGTTTACAATTTTTATACAATGTCTCCAGATAAAACACCATAACTTGAATCATAGATGTTTAAAACACCACGCCATGAACATTGTCTCCAGATAAAACACTATGACTTGAATCATAGTCAATTTATCCAGTTGTTTTAAAACACCATGCCATGAATCTGATTACAGTTCTCGTTATGATAATGTATGACGAATATGCAACCAAAGACCTCCTACAATTAAGGTGAATCATTAATTCCTATATTTAAGGAAAAAGGAGTAAATGTAGGAGTTTTTTGGTGTATGATATGGTTACCATATTTCAAACATTGAAAAAGACACTATTGTCCTTTAATTTTACATAAGGTCCCTCTAATTAAAACACAATTTACATTTTTACACTCTATTGATCTCAACCATTAGATCAAATATCCAATGGTTTAAAACACTTCTTACCCTTCTTACATTTTAGACACTTTTTACCATATCCCTACCCATTATTATTATTATTATTATTATTATTATTATTATTATTATTATTATTATTATTATTATTATTATTATTATTATTATTATTATTATTATTATTATTATTAGTGTTATTTTTACCAAACTGTCCCACTTATCTCTTTTTCATACCAGGAGGATATCCAATTATTTCAAAACAATGATCAACTGTATGTCCTAACATATTATAATGAGTACATTTCAAATTTGGGTTAGGCACTCTAAAACCTCTTCTCTTAGGATTAAAAGACTGATTAGACTTAGACACAAAAGATACATTTTGTCCTTTTTACCATTACTAGCTATCCTATGTGATTCCTCTCTAGAAATTAAAGCAAAAGCAGCTTTAACAGAAGGGAATGGTACTTTTGTTAATAAATTTGTTATTACAAGTTGATAAACATCATCAAGACCCATAAGAAACTGCGTAAGCTTTATTAAACTTGTAAAAAGATTGTAATCCTTAGTTGCCTGACAAGAACATGTAGACAAATGAACCATAACATCAAACTACTTCCACATTGTTGTTAGTTTATTATAATATTCAGCAACAGAACTACCGTTTTGATAAATACAATTAATTCTTTCATAAAGATCATAGACAACAGAACCATCCACCTTATCACATGTTTCTTTTAAATCATTCTAAACTTCAGAAGCAAGTTTGGAAAACACTTGTTCTAAAAAGAACTCTTTAGACACAGAATTTAACAACCATGTCAGAACCACAAAATTACATCTATCCCATTGACTAGCCAACACATTATCATAATTAGATTTTTTTTCAAATTTATCATCTATAAACCCATATTTATTTTTTGGCTTCTAGTGCAAGCTTCATTGCACTAGACCAGACAACATAATTCTCAGTTCCCTTAAGTTTTATACTAACTATGGTCAGGGCACTTGAATCACTAGGGTGTAAATACAGAGGATCCTCAGTATCAAGTTTACTAACAAGGGTTGTAGAAGAACTAGAACCGTCACCCATATTGACACAATATCAACAACCAAAGAACAACAAAACAAAACCAGCACAGATCATATACAAACAACAAACCCTAAACAAAATCAGCACATATCGGATACAAACAACAAACCCTAAGGCGAAACTGTGTCAGAGGCCAAATTCCAGGATCGTCACTCAATAAGAACAACATACAAAAGAAAATAAGCAACACAATGAACAATAATAATGCACAATAGCACCAAGACTCGATCACACCGGTCCACACTACCCCGGCAATAAGAATGCCTAAACACAACTGATGTAGTGAAACAGAAACTAATCAACAGAAATTAAAAAAAAAAGAGTGAACTACCATTTTGGTCCCTGAGGTTTGCTCACTTTTGCCACTTTAGTCCAAAACTCAAATATTTTGAATCTGGGTCCCTATTGTTTCAATTTTGTTGCCATTTTGTTCCAAAAGCAAAGTCAGCTCAGATTTCTCAAAAAAAAACCTGGTTTTTTTGTCCTTTTCCTCAGTTTAGTAAAGGGCATTTTTGTCATTACAAGTTTTATTATAACAAATTTTTAATTAAAATAATAAAATAAAATTCAATCTTTGACCTTATAAAAGCAGACAAGAGATCATCTTCTTCTCCAAATTAAACCCTAATCCAAAGGATATAGAGGGCTCTGTCCCGCTGAGTTTCTTGTTGATTTGATATCGGTTGACTATAGTTCATCCGGTAGTGTTGACTCTTCTCGGAAAAGGATCGATAGCCTTGTGGAATCGTTTTCTGAACAGATTTCGTCAACATTTTATGCAACAACAATCACTAAAAGTGTGTTCTTGAAGGAAAATAAGAAATTAAGAAGAAAACCTGCAGCCAAAGGAATCATTGGTTGGTGGAGGCAGTTTTCATTGCTTTTTAAACATGTGTGGATGCAGGTAACCGTTATCATTCATCATGTGTATTTGTTTTCATGAAAAGTTAGTGTTCAGATAGTTGAGTGTATATGTATTTAGAGGTGGCTAATTTAAACCAATAAAAACAATTACTTATGAACATGTTGAAAGTTGTTTAAACTTCAAAATCAATTTTCAAAGTACATTTCGTTTGATCTATCATTCTGATTGTGTCTCTGTTGCTTTTGATTCGAAGATTTGTTGTTGTTGTTGTTGTGTGGAATTCTGTTGCTTTTATTCTTAGTTGGGTTGGGGCTCCACATGTGCATACCACCATTGTCGATCTTCAATTGCAGGAGAATGAGGTTTGGAGAAGATGATGGTTGCATGAGAATGAGGTTTGGAGAAGAGGATGAATTAGGGTTTGGATTTGGAGGATGATAAGTTTGTGTTTCTTTTATAAGGTCAAAGGGATTAATTAATTTTATAACTTTAATTAATAATGTGTTGTAAGAAAATTATAATGACCATTTTGCCTCTGAGGAAAAGGACAAAATACCAGGATTTAATTTGAGAAATATGAGCTGATTTCATTTTTAAACCAAAATGGCAAAAAAAATGAAACCACAGGGATCCAGATGCAAAAGGTTTCAAATTTGGACTAAAGTGGCAAAACTGACCAAACCTCAGGGACAAAAATGGCAGTTTACTCTAAAAAAAGGAATGATCTTACTACAACGTTTAACTCCTTCAGAAACTAAAGCCAAGACACAAGAAATAGCGACAAAATGTGGAGAAAATCTATTTTCCCAAACCAAAACTCCCCCCCAGAAACCCTAGATCTTACAATTGTAAGATCTAATATGAACTGATGTTCAATAAGATCAACTAATTACAATATCAGTTGATCATCAACATACAAAGGAAACCATGATTACGCATGATCAACAACTCTCTAATAATAACCAGAAAGAATAACAAACTCAACAACAAAGGAGAATGAACACAATGAACATTAGGGTTCACCTATATGGTCCTACTATTTACACCTATCTTTTTGCTATTTGCACCAATAATGTTACATTAAAAAATTTATATTTGTATTTTTCTTTTATAACTTCTGATATATAATTTATTATTAAAAAACGAATGTGTTTTTGCAATGTGCTTATTTTTATCTAAGTTTTCATATAAATTTTATAAGAAATGGAGCCGTATAAATATAATGTTTTATTAGTCGTTATAAAATTTTATATTCCGTTTTTCATAAAAATTTATATCAAAACGTAGGTAAAAATAAGCACATCACAAAACCATATTCTTTTTTTAACAAAACATTGTATATCGGAAGTTATACAAGAAAAACACAAATAAAAATATCACATCACTTGATTCAAATAGGAAAAAGTTAGGTGTAAATAGAATCACCCCACTTATATACCCTTTTTAATAAGACTGGAAGATATGGAGGAGGCAAGTCCTCCAAGGATGGGCCGCCACGTCACCGCTACGTAGGAGTGGCTTGGAGGGGATGGACCTATGGGGGTGGGGGATGAACCCCTTTGTGTATATATATGTATGTATGTATAGGTATATGTGAGAGAAGGAATGAGAAGGAGGGCCGGCAAGAACGGCCGGGGGTTGCTGGTCAAGCCGGGACGGGCCGGGACGGGCCGGGAGGGGCGGTGTGGGGGACCGGCGCCGGGCCTCGCCGGGCCTAAGCCGGCCCCATACCTTCTAGTCTAATAAGTTATGCACAAGACCCTGATAAAAGCCCACAGATGATCACAGTCCTCAAACTTCTCAGACTTCTACACATAAGCCCCTCTGATAATTATAACTTTCACAGACAACCTCCAACTTATAAGACCAACTCAACCTTAACCTGCACATTACTTAAATCCCATTTTGTAACACTAAACAAAAAATAAATCACACATTTAGCATATGAATGACAACATGTCACTCTTTTAACAGATTTGACTAACCTTTGAAAAATACATAATCAAGCATAGAAAGAGAGCTTAAAAATCAATTCACTTTCAAGATATATTTTCCACTTACATAGAAAGAGAAAGCTTAAAAATAAATCGAAAGGTGAAAGAGAAAGAAAAAGCAAAATTTGAGATAAAAAAGGAATATGATCAAAGCGTGTACTATTTTGCGCTCTTTGGTCCAACTATTGCTATGTATTTGTGTAATATGCAATTATGATTTCTTTAAACTACAACGGCTTGATCGAGACCGAACAACCAACCACATTAATATTATTATATAGGCTTTTAATTTATATTGTAGGTGAAGCTTTTAATTCCTACCAAAATAAATGATTTTGTTTCACTTTAATTTGGCCCACTCATTTATAGTGTCATTTTTTGTCCACATGTATTTAGTTAGATCTACTTGTTACCTGTAGAGCCAGATCACATGACAATTGGAACATGCTAGTTTAGTTTTTTGAAGCTTTTATGCAACCTCTTAAGACCATTCAGTTGAAGACACTTTTGAACATTGACGGATCTTAAATCGATAGCAATTTTTACCGGTCAAAAGGTGACAGTATTTCAAATCTTCTTGAATTCCTAGATCTATATGAACCTAATGTTCAAAAAGTTAGAAAATCTTTAAAAGAAATTAGAAAACCAAACACCCTATAATAATTATGAGTTCAATTTCATATAAGCATAAAGAAGTCTTAATTCATACAATCAAACGCCCCTAGTAGTAGTTGTTTGCTAACAAAATAAATACTATAATCGGTAGCAAAGGTCGGGTCCATAATTTTCTTTTCTGTCACTTTCCAAAAATTTCAATGAACAGAATAACTTAAACATCAAATACCTATTTAACTAATATTATATACATATATATAGAAAAAGTATATCGTACATTACGGCTTAACGTACTTCACGTACGACAATATAACATGCGTGATTAATATTTTCAATATGCGTGATTATTGTGTTTCAAAATGCGTGATTTTGGATTTTTGAGTTATAACGTGCGTGATTTTAAAATGAACATGCGTAATTACCTGTCGTACGTGATGTACGTTAAGCCGTAATGTACGTTAACCTTCCTCTCTCTCTCTCTCTCTATATATATATATATATATAGAGAGAGAGAGAGAGGTATATATATATATATAGAGAGAGAGAGAGAGGGAGAGAGAGAGCGGTTAACATACATTACGAGTAATCGTACTTCACGTACGCGACAATACTGACCGTCAGATCAACTTATCACACATGGATAATTAATCACGCATGACGATCAATTTAACGTGCGTGATTATATACAAGTCTGCGTGATTATATACAAAGTTTCTGCATGCGTAATTAGGTTTTTTAAGCTTATAACGTGCGTGATTTTCAAATGAACGTGCGTAATTTGGTCGCGTACGTTATGTACGTTAAGCCGTGAAGTACATTATACTTTCTCTATATAGAGAGCGGTTAACATACATTACGAGTAATCGTACTTCACGTACGCGACAATACTGATCGTCAGATCAACTTATCACGCATGGATAATTAATCACGCATGTAGCACTTATCACGCATGATGATCAATTTAACGTGCGCGATTATCAATTTAACGTGCGTGATTATATACAAGTCTGGGTGATTATATACAAAGTTCCTGGATGCGTAATTAGGTCTTTTAAGCTTATAACGTGCATGATTTTCAAATGAACATGCGTGATTTTCAAATGAACGTGCGTAATTTGGTCGCGTACGTTATGTACGTTAAGCCGTGAAGTACATTATACTTTCTCTCTCTATATATATACATAGTATTAATTTATAATATTTGGATGAGTATTTATTTTGTCTTTTTGTGTTTTTTAGCATGGTAAATTTTAGGATTTTTCGTATTTGCACATGTAGTATAAATTTGGTCACGTAAATCACTCTGTGTTAGAAATTCGTATTTTTACACGTTTTTTCTGAATCTAGTTTTCATTCGATTGCTATTTAATATGGTGTTTGTTTGATGGCCACGTTTGTTTCCTAGTTTTTGTCATTTAGTAGAAGTTTTTTTCTTTCCCCTTAAATTTCAAAGTAGTTAACTTTACCCTCATTTTCTAAAAGTTTTATACAATTTCACTTAACCCCTTGACTTCCTAATATCTATCGGCATAAAATTGATTTCGTCAATGTTTTATGTTTTATGAATCATTTGATGTTAGAAATTTGTTTTTTTTTATTTTACGTTTTTTCTGGTTGTGGTCGTCATTCGGTGGTTACTTAACATGGTTTTACGCCCACCCTACAATACGGGGAAGCAGGGCCGGCCCGAAGGGTGTGGAGGATAGGCGACGGCTCAGGGCCCAAACTCATCGGGGGCCCAAATTTTGTTGTTTTTGTATTAGTTACTCTGTAAATTTAGAATATATAAATAATGAATCGGAAAAATACCATCCTGAAGCACTTGGTTTGGTGGTTTGAACGGTGTCCTCAGTATTGTTTTTTTTTTCTTTCTTGTCTATTTATTAAATGTAAATGACATTAATTGCCTAATCTTTTCTAAATGATTGTTATTGATTCAAATGACATTAATTCATTTTCATAAATTTAAATTTTTTATATATATATTCTTTTTAAAAAATTATATTTAAGGGACCCGTATTTTCTGTTTGCACAGTGCCTAAAGATTTTCGAACATTTTCAGAGACGCCCCTGCAGAGAAGCTTAAGACTAGTTAAAAATATACGTCATATACCATATACCATATACCAAATAATTTTCTTTTTTCAGTATTACTTCACAACAAAACTACATACTAAATAAGAATCAATAAACCAAACTTCATATTTTATTTCTTTTTTCTTCTAAACATATATTTATTTCCGATCTTATGTATAATTAGGAGTTAACTAACCATTTTTATATTTATTCCAAATTAAACATGATAGCAAAGTGTTGTAATTTAATAATTATTTTTTTAAATGGTTTTTATTTGTAAAAAGTTATTAATTTCCAGCATACCTGGAAATATGACAAAAGTTGTCCAACTGGCAGTCAATCTGTCAAAAAATATAATTTATTTAAAATTTGAAACTGATCTATTCTGGATACTTTAGATTCAAATTTATTGTTCACATCCCTCGTCTTAAAGGGAGCCTCAAATGGGCCCCAAATAATTGTAGCATATTTATTGTTCACATGTAATGTTAAATTATTGATAAAAGTGTTATATACTTATACTTATATTATTAGGATTAGATTTAAAAATGAACGTGAATGATCTCTAGATCAAGTGGTGGAGGGCTTGCATTTCTCTTGAGAGATGCAGGTTTTACTCCCATTTGGTGCAAAGTAAGGCATTGGTGGGCAATGATAGGAGACCCAGGGAAACCTGAGTTGGATCCTTGAGCCAAACAGGTTTTACCGGTAATTTCACCGTCGTGCCTACGGGCGAGTGGGTTAACCGGTTTTCCCCGGAATTGGTGGTGGACTCGGGTTACTCTCGAAGTACTCCGTTTGTCTAGTGGGTGCCCCGAGAGTGCTCGGGATTGAGTTTGTTGGCCGTTCAAAAAAGATTTAAAAGTGAACACTAGTGTATTTGCAAACTGATCGAACTAATCCTGGCAATAAACGTATGTAAATCAATGATCAGAACTTGATGATGGAATGAACTAGTGTATTTTATGATTTGATGATAAAATCCTAGCCATATACGTGTGTAAATCAATTGGCATGATTTATTCACTCAATTTGCATATACACTAATGTTTATTTTAGAACCCCACCCTATATTATTATACGTTAACATTAATTATACAAGTTAGTAACGAAAATTTCCATTTAAACCTTTAACTATTATTCCTAGTTGTCTTAAAGTTAATACTTTATTACTTTCAAATAGATAAATATTTACTAGTTTTTTTTTTCTAAATTATATTTCTGACTGTTTTAAGGTGTGCTTATAAACATTTTATTTGTGGTTAATAGTTATTGAAATGTGAAGTTGTTGAAATACTATAAAAGCTTTAAATTGTCTTTATTGAGATGGATGCTTCAAATCGATCGATGATGACGGGGTAGCCCAAGACTAAATAAAGTGACTAAATATGTAAATGCTTAAATGGTTAAACGGTTCAATGGTTAAAAAGCGGTAAGATGGGAAAAGCGAGGAGGAAACAATGGCCAGTCACATCCGGAGCTTGCTTCACCAACCCACGGCCGCAAAAGCAAAGCAGGTCTGCACAATGCACACTATTACCCAGGGGTCAAAAGCCTTCAACCCCCAAAGGGGAAACCCTCAACTGCAAGCAGGATTACTAGTCTTGTACATGCTACTTTGGGAGATGTCTTCCCTTATAAAAAGACACTTCATTTACTCCAGAAGACATCCCCTGATCAGCCGAGATTCTCTAATCTCTGGTCATTCGTGTGGAGTACTTGCTTACGTCCAAGTCACTCCTTTTCACATCCACCACACACATTCCGTTTGCTCTCACTTCTGGATCTGAGTACACCTCAGAGAAAGAATCTTCAGCAAACAACAACTACGAACTAGTAAACCTCCTTCCACGTCTTGCAAACGTGGGGGGACCCCGCGACCTGCGTTAGGCAAGGTTGAACCCTTCAACCTTTTTACCTAACCAACTCAGCTATCATCTTTGGTCTCGTGTTTGTTGCATCAACAAGTTGGCGCCCACCGTGGGGCTACGCCGCTATTTCTTCTCAAAAAAGACCTAGTAGTGTAGCTCTCTTCACTTAAAGCCACCATGTCTGAAAGTGGATCTCCGGGAGAAGTAAATCAGATTCCAAACACTTCCACCCCGGGTAGTGGCCAAGCTCACGTGGCTATACCAACATCTTTCTCAACTCCGGGGAGCACACCCGAGTTCCTTACCTTCAACACACCAACTCCGTCCAGATCTGGGGCTCCATCTCCAAATGTCGGTGTATCTGACACCCCAGCACGTGTTGAACTTACCCCCGAGGGGGTCGCAAATAATTTCCTTGAGTTAAGGTCACTTCTTAACCAGCATGTGAGTAAAAAAGGGAAAAGGGTATAAGGATTCGTTTAGACTATGACGAACCTGAACCAACGCTGTCTCCCGGACCTCCCCTACCTCCTTTTACCACAAGAAGTGAGGCTGGTCCCAGCAACCCTCCAAACCCTCACCCTTATCTGTCCACTATGACAAAACCTACGGTGCATCCTATCCTCTCTTCCCAACCGATTACTAGTGGTGCTCCTTTGGGACACGAGCTAACGCTTGACCAGCTCCTACAGTCCCCAGTGACAAGCTATCCAGCTTCTGTAACAACCACATGGGAGCAAGCTCTGTCCGTGCTCCCTTTAGCACGAAGTGCTGTTATGAGCACCCCTCTCGGAATAAACTGCTCGGTTGGTCCAGGAAGCCTTCAAGGCTTCAACCTCATACCCAATATGATGACCCAGAGGATGGCCAACTTCCCGTGGCAACACTTCATTAATCAAGTGCTAGCCACTCAGGGGAATCACGGCAATAGTAACAATACAGATACAAGGACTGAAGAGGACTTGGCTAAACCCTATAAGCCAAGTAACCTTTCATGCTTCTCAAGGCAGATAGCCGATTATGATTTCCAATCAAAGATCAAGATGCCGACCCACATCAGAACGTATGATGGGACTGAAGATCCTGAGGACCATCTCCAGATCTTCACTGGTGCAGCCCGAATAGAAAAATGGTCAAACGCTGAATGTTGCCTAATGTTCATGCAAACTCTTGTTGGATCCGCCAGAATCTGGTTCAACGACCTACCTGCTCAAAGCATTCGAAGCTTTGATGACCTCAGCAGGGGTTTCCTGGCAAACTTCTCCCAACAAAGGCGATATGTCAAAGACGCGACAGTAATCTTCCAGATAAAACAACGTGATGATGAAAGTCTTCGAGCATTCATTGAACGATACAAAAAGGAAGGTCTGACCTATGTAGGGGCAGACGAGAAAATGAGAGTGGCTGGCTTTATGAATGCCATAACCTCTAAATACCTCACACGAGACTTCAACAAATCTCTGCCCAAAACCTTGGAAGAAGCCCTTGAAAGGGCCGAAGCTCACATTCGGGGAGAGGAAGCTGTAGACATCAAGGAACAAAGGAAAAGAGGATCAGGCTGGCGAAGCAATAACCCAGCTTGAAAGAGGGGAAATTTCAACTCCTATGACAGGCGGCCAAAGGGTTCAGACCCTCGAAGGTCTGAAAGTCGGAACCCTTCAAGCAGAGAAAAAGGCATAAGTTTCACTCCCCTCACAAAAACCCCTCAAGAAATCCTGGCAACGGAAGAAGTCAAACAAAACTTTAGACCTCCCAGGCCTCAATGATTGCTTCCAACTAAAGAAGAGAATTGAAGAGGCTGTTAAGTCAGGAGAACTCGCTCATTTGGTAAAAGGAGTTCGAGACAAGATGGCTGAATGCAAGGGAAAGGAAGTCAATATGGTATACTCTGATGAAAAGGTTCCTCACAAGAGGCAGCGGTTGGAAGCTTGGGAGCTTCAGTGTGTCTGCTTCCCCCCTACGGAGAATGACCTACTTTCCAGTCCTCTCGTGGTAGAAGCCACCATGGGAACGCTACAAACATGTAAGGCATACATAGATACTGGGGCAGGCACTGAAATCATGTTCGAAAAGTTCTTCAAACGTTTGAGCAATGAAGAACGTTCAAGGCTTCAACCTTCTAGAACCTCTATAAAAGGTATCGCTGACATACCCCTCAAGCCTTTGGGGCAGCTAACCCTTGATGTTCGTTTCAGTGAAGGATTAAAAGAAAGAACCCAATCATTAACCTTTGTGGTTATCAACATCCCCTCAAGCTATGACGTGATCATTGGGAGACCCGGACAGTGTGCATTTTACATGGCAGTGTCTGTTGGCCATGGCACGGTTAAATTTCCTACCGAAAGGGGCATAGCAACCCTTCAACCCTCGCAGGAAGCTTACATGATTGAGGGTGAAAACTCAAACAACGAAGAAGACAGGCAAAGGTTGGTCATAAACCCTAAATACCCTGAGCAACGGATAAGAGTCAACCCAAACCTTGCTCAGGAGACCCTTTCATACCTTGAAAAGCTGCTAACACATTACAGTGATGTATTCGCTTGGTGTCCAGAAGATATGACCGGGATCCCTCGGAACATTGCCGAGCACGAATTAAGAATACCACCGGATGTCAAGCCAGTGGTCCAAAAGAAAAGAAGCCTGGCACCCGAGAGAAGTCTGGCAGCCTGCCAAGAGGTTGAAAAGCTTGTGTCGGCCGGCATTCTCCGAGAAGTCAAGTACCAATCATGGGTTGCAAACCCGGTTATGGTCAAGAAACCTGACAACTCTTGGAGAATGTGCATAGATTTTAAAGATCTTAACAAAGCTTGTCCTAAAGATTGTTACCCACTACCGGAAATTGATCTCAAGGTCGATTCCCTCACAGGATACTCGTTTAAATGCTTTCTTGATGCATACAAAGGTTATCACCAAATCTTTATGAAGAAAGAGGATGAGGAAAAAACAGCCTTTCACACGGACAAAGGGATCTTCTGTTATCAAAAGATGCCTTTTGGCCTCAAAAATGCAGGAGCTACCTATCAACGGCTCGTCGACAAGGCCTTCGAAAGCCAAATTGGCAAAAACATGGAGGCATACGTGACGATTTGGTGGTTAAAAGCAAGACGAAACACCAAATGCTTGACGATATTCAAGAAACTTTCAAGAACCTCAGAAAGGTTAACATGAAGCTTAATCCCGAAAAATGCTCATTTGGATTCGAGGAGGGAAAATTCTTGGGTCACATTGTTGGAAAGCAAAGCATCAAAGCCAACCCTAACAAAGTGAAAGCCGTCCTCGAAGCTAAACCACCAAGAACCAAAAGGGAGGTTGAAAGCTTAAATGGGAAGCTTGCAGCCTTGAAGCGTTTTACCTCAAAATTGGCCGAAAGATCTCTGCCCTTCTACAAAACGCTCAAGAACTGTTCAGACAAGAAGGATTTCAGATGGACTGATGAAGCTGAAGAAGCTTTCAACCAAATGAAGCAACATCTAGCTTCCCTACCAGATATCGCAGCACCAGAAACCGGGGAGGTAATATCGGTGTACCTTTCAATCGCTGACGAGGCCATCAGTGCAGTCCTCACCATTGAGCGAAACAAGGCCCAGGTACCCGTTTATTTTTTCAGCAAAACTCTAAAATTAGCTGAAACTAAATATCCTCCCCTCGAAAAACTTGCCCTAGCCCTAGTTCAAACAGCTAGAAGGCTTAGGAGGTACTTCCAAGCACATCCTATACAAGTGGTCACTGACCAACCTGTCAAGAATGTGCTTGAAAAGCCTGAAAATTCAGGAAGGCTAGCAAAATGGGCAGTGGAACTGGGTGAGCACAACATCACCTATGTCCCACGAAAAGCCATCAAAGCTCAAGTTCTGGCCGACTTCCTTGTGGAAGTCCCAAACCAAACAATTGACGAAGTAAACACCACAACCACTGAACCTTCCAACCCTGAGGCCTGGAAATTATTTACTGATGGGGCTTCAAGCGTTGAAGGGTCAGGAGCTGGTTTAGTTCTAATCAACCCTGAAGGGTTAGAATTTACATATGCTCTCTGTTTTAATTTTCAGACCACCAATAATGAGGCTGAATACGAGGCACTGATCGCCGGTTTAAGACTGGCCAAAGAAATGAAAGTTCAGAAGCTTGAAGTGTTCACAGATTCATTGCTAGTCTCAAGCCAAGTC